>NW_012102229.1:11917-15412 GCF_000951045.1 Mandrillus leucophaeus | reverse complement strand
TTTAAACCAACAAAGATGAAAAGAGGCAAAGAAGTACATTGCATAATGGTAAAGGAATCAATTCAACAAGAAGAGCTAACTATCCTAAATACATATGCACCCAATACAGGAACACCCAGATTCATAAAGCAAGCCCTTAGAGATCTACAAAGAGACTTAGATTCCCATACATAATAGTGGGAGACTTTATCCATGACTTCAACTCAGCTCTGCATCAAGCAGACCTAATAGACACCTACAGAACTCTCCATCCAAAATCAACAATATATATATTCTTCTCAGCACCACATCGCACTTACTCTAAAATTGACCACATAATTGGAAGTAAAACACTCCTCAGCAAATGTAAAAGAACAGAAATCACAACAACTGTCTCTCAGAACACAGTGAAATCAAATTAGAGCTCAGGATTAAGAAACTCACTCAAAACCACACAGCTACATGGATACTGAGCAATTTGCTCCTGAATGACTACTGGGAAAGTAACGAACTGAAGGCAGAAATAAAGATGTTCTTTGAAACCAATGAGAACAAAGACAAAACGTACCAGAATCTCTGGGACACATTTAAAACAATGTGTAGAGGGAAATTTATAGCACTAAATGCCCACAAGAGAAAGCAGGAAACATCTAAAATCGGTACCTTAACATCACAATTAAAAGAAGTAGAGAAGCAAGAGCAAACAACTTCAAAAGCTAGCAGAAGGCAAGAAATAACTAAGATCAGAGAAGAACTGAAAGACATAGAGACAGAAAAAACCCTTCAAAATGTCAATGAATCCAGGACCTGGTTTTGTGAAATGATCAACAAAATTGATAGACCACTAGCAAAGTTAATAAGGAAGAAAAGAGAGAAGAATCAAACAGGCGCAATAAAAAATGATAAAGGGAATATCACCACCGATCCCACGGAAATACAAACTACCATTAGAGAATACTATAGACACCTCTATGCAAATAAACTAGAAAATTTAGAAAAAAATGGATAAATTCCTGGACACACACACTCTCCCAGGACAACCAGGAAGAAGTTGAATCTCTGAATAGACCAGTAACAGGCTCTGAAATTGAGGCAATAGTTAGTAGCCTACCAGCCAAAAAAAAGTGAAGGACCAGATGGATCTACAGCTGAATTCTACCAGAGGTACAAGGAGGAACTGGTACCATTGCTTCCGAAACTATTCCAATCAATAGAAAAAGAGGGAATCCTCCCTAACTCATTTTATGAGGCCAACATCATCCTGATACCAATACCTGGCAAAGACACACACAAAAAAGAGAAATTTAAACCAATGTACTTGATGAACACTGATGCAAAAATCCTCAATAAAATACTGGCTAACCAAATCCAGCAACACATCAAAAAGCTTATCCAACACAATTAAGTAGGCGTCATCCCTGGGATGCAAGGCTGGTTGAATATACGCAAATCAATAAACGTAATCCAGCATATAAACAGAACCAAAGACAAAAACCACAAGATTATCTCAATAGATGCAGAAAAGTCCTTCAACAAAATTCAACAGTGTTTCATGCTAAAAATTCTCAATGAATTAGGTATTGATGGAATGTATCTCAAAATAATAAAGCTATTTATGACAAACCCACAGCTGATATCATACTGAATGGACAAAAACTAGAAGCATTCCTTTTGAAAACCAGCACAAGACAAGGATGCCTTATCTCACCACTCCTATTCAACATAGTGTTGGAAGTTCTGGCAAGGGAAATCAGGCAAGAGAAACAAATAAAGAATATTCAATTAGAAAAGGAGGAAGTCAAATTGTCCCTGTTTGCAGATGACATGATTGTGCATTTAGAAAACCCCCTTGTCTAAGCCCAAAATCTCCTTAAGCTGATAAATAACTTCAGCAAAGTCTCAGGATACAAAATCAATATGCAAAAATCACACGCATTCCTACTCACCATTAACAGACAAACAGAGAGCTAAATAATGAGTGAAATCCCATTCACAATTGCTACAAAGAGAATAAAACACATAGAAATTCAGCTTACAAGAGATGTAAAAGACCTCTTCAAGGAGAACTACAAAACACTGCTCCATGAAACAAAAGAGGACACAAACAAATGGAAGAATATTCCATGATCCTGGATAGGAAGAATCAGTATCAAGAAAATGGCCATACTGCCCAAGGTAATTTATAGATTCGATGCTATCCCCATCAATCTCCCAATGACTTTCTTCACAGAATTGGAAAAAAAAACAACTACTTTAAAGTTCATATGGAACCAAAAATGAGCCCACTTTGCCAAGGCAATCCTAAGAAAAAAGAACAAAGCTGGAGGCATCACACTACCTGACTTCAAACTATGCTACAAGGTTATGGTAACTGAAACAGCATTGTACTGGTATCAAAACAGATATATAGACCAAAGGAACAGAACAGAGCCCTCAAATAATGCCACACATCTACAACCATCTGATCTTTGACAAACCTGAGAAAAACAAGCAATGGGGAAAGGATTCTCTATTTAATAAATAGTGCTGGGAAAAGTGGCTAGCCATACGTAGGAAGCTGAAACTGGATCTCTTTCTTACACCTTACACAAAAATTAGTTCAAGATGGATTAAAGACAATTTTAAAATTAAAGACTATTTTAAAAGGAAGATAAATGAACCAATAATTTTATATGATTGATAATATAGGGTAAAAATATATAAAGCTAAAATACACATAATTGAACGTGGAAACTGATATATCTATAACCAAAGTAGGATAATTTAAAATACCTCTACCAAAAATCAATAGATCAAGCATGTCAACAATTAGGATGTAAAAGATTTAAATGTGGGGGGCAGAGCAAGATGGCCAAATAGGAACAGCTCCAGTCTCCAACTCCCAGCGCGAGTGACACAGAAGACAGGAGATTTCTGCATTTTCAACTGAGGTACTGGGTTCATCTCACTAGGGAGTGCCGGACAATTGGTGCTGGTCAGCTGCTGCAGCCCGTCCAGCCAGAGCTGAAGCAGGGTGAGGCATCGCCTCACCTGGGAAGCACAAGGGGGAGGGAATCACTTTTCCTAGCCAGGGGAACTGAGACACACAACACCTGGAAAATAAGGTAACTCCAACCCCAATACTGCGCTTTACCAAGGATCTTAGCAAACGGGCACACCAGGAGATTATATCCCACACCCGGCCGGGAGGGTCCCACGCCCATGGAGCCTCCCTCACTACTAGCACAGCACTCTGCGATCTACCGGCAAGGTAGCAGCCAGGCTGGGGGAGGGGCACCTGCCATTGCTGAGGCTTAAGTAGGTAAACAAAGCAGCTAGGAAGCTCCAACTGGCTGGAGCTCACAGAAGCTCAAGGAGTCCTGCCTGTCTCTGTAGACTCCACCTCTGGGGACAGGGCACAGCTAAACAACAACAACAACAAGCAGCAGAAACCTCTGCAGACGCAAACGACTCTGTCTGACAGCTTTGAAGAGAGCAGTGGATCTCCCAACACGGAGGTTGAGATCTGAGAATGGA
>NW_012102229.1:0-11867 GCF_000951045.1 Mandrillus leucophaeus | reverse complement strand
CAAGAACAGAAAACCAAACACCGCATGTTCTCACTCATAGGTGGGAATTGAACAATGAGATCTCTTGGACTCAGGAAGGGGTACATCACACACCAGGGCCTATTATGGGGAGGGGGGAAGGGGGAAGGATGGCATTGGGAGTTACACCTGATGTAAATGACGAGTTGATGGGTGCTGACGAGTTGATGGGTGCAGCACACCAACATGTCACAGGTATACATATGTAACAAACCTGTACGTTGTGTGCATGTACCCTAGAACTTAAAGTATAAAAATAATTTTAAAAAGTTAAGTGAGGTGCAATTCTATGCTAATTTCTTTAAAATTCTTAATAAAATGTATGTTTTTCTAAAAAAAAAAGAAAAAAAGAAAAAAAACAGTAGCCCTACAAGGGAAGAAATCTTCCCTTTTTGGGATAGCTCAAAAGAACTGATTGAAGACAAAATGTGCATTGTTTTCTGATAAAAATACTTCAATAGACCTTCATGTTTAAAAAGATGGCCAATTTCAGTTTTATTCCTACTAAAACTATATTGATGAAACATAATCACTCTATTTTGAACATTTGTAGTATGCCTTACTTTATTTCCAAGATATGATACTAATGTTCCCCTACACTGACAATTTGGATGAGCTGAGAAAATAATAGAATTATTATTCCAAATCCAGCTCAATTTTCTTCTCTAAGTGTTTTGAGACACAATTTTGAAATGTTATGTTAGAACAGTATAACTTTCCAAAAGTTAAATGTAGGAAGAAAATCAGTAAAGAATACTGATAATATAAATTATCCACACTGCAATTTTTAAGTGTATTAAAAACTGTTCCTTTTACATTTCCAGGTAAGCAGACATTATATTCCCCAGAAGAGTAATTGAAATGTAGATATTATTAGACATATCTTCTAAAGAGATCTCACAAGACATTATGGCATGGAATAAAAAACTATTATGCAATGATTACTTTCAGACTTCTTAAAGATTACTTTGTATATCTGTAAATCTCATTCACTTAAGGTGTAAATAAAATTTCCCTTACATCTGTATTTTTGTGTTAAATTCTAAAAATGCGATTAAGGTTTTCAACATTTATTTCCAAAGAAATTTCTTGTTTTGAAGAGAATAAAAAACAAAAATTGTAATATATTGCCAGTTGTCTGTTGACATCGATTTTGCATATATAAAATATGTATGTCAATTCTGAAGAGATTACATCTATTAATAATAAATACTACCATTTTATATGATTTTATTTTTAAAACCATTAATCTGAAATGAACAATGCATGTCTTGCATCTGTTCTTTAGGTACTGACAATTTTAAAAATGGAAATATCAAAACAATAGGGAATATTCTCTTTAATATTTACTATTCTCTTTTAATTGTTCATGTTAAAAGGAACCCTAATCAGAATTATATCACATCCTGAAAGCCAAAGGGCATTACTTTCTCCATGACTAAATAGCTTCAAGCTATATTCCCATTATACCAACTTTTTCTTTCTTAACTTTGATTAAACTCTTCAAAATGGCATTACTCTACATCTAAATATCTCTTGAAAAATGAAAGCAAAGTCTAAAAAATGGCATTACTCTGTATCCAGATATCTCCTGAAGAATGAAACCAATACTTCAACCAACTTAAAATTTAATACTTACAAACAGAAAAGAAAATTGGCAATTCTCAGTATTTGAAGGCAATAAAAGGATCACTACAGTAGTGTAATCATCCAGTGGTTTCACCTTTCCTGCTACCTAGACAGAGCCAATTTATCAAGACAGGGGAATTGCAATAGAGAAAGAGTAATTCACTCACAGCTGGCTGTGCAGGAGATGGGAGTTTTATTATTACTCAAATCAGTCTCCCTGATCATGAGCATTAAGGGATCAGAGTTCTTAGGGATAATTTGGTGGGTGGGGGAAGGCCAGTGAGTTGAGAGTACCGATTGGTCAGGTCGGAGATGAAATCAGGGGAAGTTGAAGCTGTCTTCTTGCACTGAATCAATTTCTGGGTGGGGGCTGCAAGATCACATGAGCCAGTTAATTGATCTGGGTGGTGCTAGATGATTCATCAAGTGCAGGGTCTGCAAAATATCTCAAGCACTGATCTTCAGAGCAGTTTAGGAAGAGTTAGAATCATGTAGCCTCCGGCTGCATGACTCCTAATCATCATTTTTAGTCTTGTGGGTAATTTGTTAGTCCTACAAAGGCAGTCTAGTCCCCAGGTAAGAGGGAGGTTTGCTTTGGGAAAGAGCTGTTATCATCTTTGTTTTAAACCATAAGCTATAAACCAAGTTCCTCCCAAAGTTAGTTCACAGCCTACACCCATGAATAAATGAGGACAGCTTAAAGGTTGGAAGCAAGATGGTGTCATTTAGGATAGATCTCTTTCACTGTCTCGGTCGTAATTTTGCAAAGGCAGTTTCAATCGCATCTAAATTGATTCTTCTGCCACTAGAATATTCCCCTACTCTATCCATCTTGCACATTTAGACTAGATGAATCTTTCAAAACATTACTTCCATCATGGCCAATGCTATTGTTTATTCTTGGATTAAGAATTTTGAGTGATCCTTAATTTTTTGTTGGCAAAAAAGAGTCAAACTTTAGTATAGTTGAAGAGAATTATTCTGAACCAAATATGAGTGACCAATGGCTGGTGATAGAGTCCTCAAAAGATCCTGAAAACATGTGTCCAAGGTGGTCAGGCTACAACTTGGTTTTATATATTTTAGGGAGGCATACAACATCAATCAATACATGTAAGCCATACATTGTTTTGGTCTGGAAAGGTGGGACAACTGGAAGAAGGGGCTTTCAGGACATAGGCATATTCAAAGATTTTCTGACTGGCAATTCATTGAAATAATTATTATCTAAAATCCACCTAAACATAAGTAAAATTGATATAAACTGTTAACAGATGAAAGGTATTAAGAATACTTCAAATGTTCAAACATTTATAGATATCTTTTATATATCTCTACTTGGGTAAAGAATAATGCATATTTCTTAAGCCAAGAGTATTTAAAATTCTGCAGTTTAAAGAATTTATTGAAATGTAACAGAAAATATAGCTACATTTAAAATGTATCATTTTTGTTTTATAAGCACATAGTATTTTTAATGACTTGGTTGATACTTTTGAAACTATGTATACAAACACATTTTGTTGGCCAATGACATCATTGCTAAAAAAAAATCATTGTTTTGATTATCTTTTTAGAAAGAAAAAAATGAAAATACGAACCACGCACTAAAAGTTTATTACCTTTAGATGGAAGAAAGAAACAGGGTGGGAGAACATAGGAACGCAGTTAGACTTATTTTAATTATTTTGTACTATGCTTTTAACAAGGGAACCAAATAAATGTTTTACATAATAAAAAAAGACTTAAAAATAAGAAAAAAAAATGAAAGCAAACTGAGTTCCAGCAAAGACAGAGTAATAGAAGAGATTTAATATCCCTCCTGAAACAACCAAAATATGAACCAAATGTACAAAACAATGGTTTGTAGAAATCTGAAAAGCAAAATAGGAGAGTGAACTCAGAAAAATGAGAAACAAAGGAGGTAAGAGCTTCAGTTGTCTCAGCTTACTGACTTGAGAGAGTACCCATATGGAGGTGCGAAGAGTAG
Organism: Mandrillus leucophaeus; assembly: GCF_000951045.1. Taxonomy (NCBI): domain Eukaryota; kingdom Metazoa; phylum Chordata; class Mammalia; order Primates; family Cercopithecidae; genus Mandrillus; species Mandrillus leucophaeus. Next base: position 8,230 of record NW_012102229.1, on the reverse strand, counting down.
AAGCCAGAGGAAGAATGAGTCATTTTAGAATTATAATTATAAAAAGGCACATTAATTAAGGTAACATGAGAATATTTTAACAGGTTTCTGGATCTAAAAACAAAGCTTCAAAGTGTATGAAGTAAAAAACTGAAAGATTTATAGGGAATAATAGACAAATCCAAAATACTGTTAGAGATTGCAATAACCTCTCTCAATATCTAATAGAATGAGTAAAGAGAAACTCACAAAAAATAGAGAAGAGCAGGCCGGGCGCAGTGGCTCTCGTCTGTTATCCCAGAACTTTTGGAGGCCGAGACGGGCGGATCACGAGGTCAGGAGATCGAGACCATCCTAGCTAACACAGTGAAACCCCGTCTCTACTAAAAATACATAAAAAGTTGGCCAGGCATGTTGGAGAGAGCCTGTGGTCCCAGCTACTCCGGAGGCTGAGGCAGGAGAATGGCGTGAACCCGGGAGGCGGAGCTTGCAGTGATCCGAGATTGCCCACTGCACTCCAGTCTGGGTGACAGAGCGAAATTCCGTCAAATAACAATAATAATAATAATAATAATAATACCGTACAAATAGTAACTAAAATAAAATAACATATCAAAGTGATCTTCATGTCAAAAATTGTTACCATCAATAATTAATTCATCTAGAAGATATAAAATTATAAACACATATGCACCAAACAAGAGTTTCAAAGTATAAGAAGCAAACATTGACAGAATTAAAATGAAAAAGCGTGATTCCTATAATAATAGATGGATACTTCAATATTCCACTTTCAACAATGCATAGAAAATCCACACAGAATACCAGTAAAAAAATTAAAGACATGAACATGACTATTAAAAAATTAGAACTAAGAGACATATATAAAATGCTCCAGACAATGTTTCTGAGCACAAATGAAATATTTTCCATAAAAGACGATGTATTAGGCACTAAAAACGACTCAATAAATTTTAAAATATTGAAATCATATAAAAATCTTTTCTGACAATAATGGAATGAAGGTAACAATAACTGAAAAATAACCTGGAAAATCTAAAAATGGAATTAAGCAACATATTACTCGACAGCAAATGGATCAAAAAAAGAAATCACAATAAAAATTAGAAAATAATTTGAAAAAAATAACAAAAGAAGAAAAATACACAAATTTACAGCATGTAGAGAAAAAAGTGCTAAGAGACATTTTGAGCTGTAAACATCTATATTAAAAATTAAAAATCTCAAATTAAAAATATAACTTTTTATCCGATAAAATAAAAGAAGAGCAAACTAAACAAAAAACTAAGAAGAAAGAAAACAATGAAGATTAGAATGGAGAAAAAATGCAAAAGAAAATAGAAAAAATATAACTCAAAACTTCTTTTTTTAAATGAACAAACTTGACAAATATTTAGCTAGAGTGACTTAGAAAAAAATAAAAAGATATAAAGAACTAATATCAGAAATGTCTCACCTCTCTTATCCAACATAGTACTGGCAGTCCTAGCCACAGCAATCAGGCATGAGAAAGAAACAAAAGGCATCCACATAGAAAAACAAGATGTCAAATTATCTCTCTTAACTGACAACATAATTCTAAATTTAGAAAAACATAAAGACTCCATCAAAAGGCTCTAGAACTGATAAACGACTTCAGTAAAGTTTCAAGATACAAAATCAATGTAAAAAGTCAGTAGTATTTATACACACCAATAACATTCAAGCTGAGAGCAAAATCAATAATGCAATCCCATTTACAGTTGCCATAAAAATAAAATAAAATAAAATACCTGGAAATATATCTAACCAAGGAAGTGAAAGATGTCTATAAGGAAAACAACAAAACACTAATGAAAAAAAATCAGAAGGCCACGAATGGTGGCTCATGCCTGTAATCTGAGTGCTTGGGAGGTCAAGACAGGTGGATCGCTTGAACCCAGGAGTTCAAGATCAGCCTGGGCAACATAGAGCAATTCCATCTCTACAAATAATTAAAAAATTAACTAGGTGTGGTGGCACGTACTTGTGGTTCCAGCGACCTGGGGGGCTGTGGTGGAAGAATTGCTTGAGTCCAGATGGTCAAAGCTATGTTGAGCCATGACCACACCACTGCACTCCAGTCTAAGAGACAAAGTGAGACCCATAAAAAAAATAAAATAAAGAAAAGGAAAGAAAGAAAGAATAAAGAAGAAAGAAAGAAGAAAGAAAGAGAAAGACAGGAAGGAAGGAAGGAAGGAAGGAAGGAAGGAAGGAAGGAAGGAAGGAAGGAAGGAAGGAAAGAAAGAAAGAAAGAAAGAAAGAAAGAAAGAAAGAAAGAAAGAAAGAGAAAGAAAGAAAAGAAAGAAAAAGAGAAAGAAAGATGAAGAGAGAATGAGAGAAAGAGAAAAGAAAGAAAGAAAGAAAAAGAAAAACAAACCATAGATGACACAAACAAATGAAAAAATAATTCCACATTCTTGGTTGGAAAGAATAAACATCATTAAAATGGTCATACTACCCAAAGCAATCTATAGATTCAGTACTATACTTATCAAACTACCAATAATTTTTTTACGGGAGTAGAAAAAAACTACTCTAAAATGTATATAGAATCTCAAAAGGCCATGAATAGCCAAAACAATCCTAAGCAACAAGAGCAAAGCCAGAGGCATGACTTTACTTGACTTCAAACCATACTATAAGGCTACAGTAACCAAAACAACATGGTACAGTTACAAAAACAAGCACATACAGCAATGGAACAGATTAGAGAACCAGAAATAAAGCCATACACCTACTACCATCAGATATTTGTCAAAGCAAAGAAAAATTTGCAATGGGGAAAAGACCCCCTATTCAACAAATGGTGCTGGGATTGCTGGCTATCCATATACAGTAGATTGAAACTAGACTCCTACATTGCACCATATACAAAAATTACCTCAAGATAGATTATAGATTTAAATGTAAGACCTCGAACTACAAATATCCTAGAATGAAATTTGAAAACACCATTCTGACCATTGGCCACAGCAAATAATTTATGACTAAGTTCTCAAAATCAAGTGTGACAAAAACAAAAATCTACAAGTAACAGCTAATTAAACTAAAGATCTTCCACATAGCAAAAGAAACTATCAACAGAGTAGACATACAACCTACAGAACAGGGAAAATATTCACAAACTATGAGTCCAACAAATATCTAATATCCAGAATCAATGAGGAACTTAAACAATTCAGCAAGCAAAAGCACAAATAATCCCATTAAAACATGGGCAAAGGAAATGAACAGCCACTTCTCAAAAGACATACAAGCAAGCAGCTAAAACACATATGAGCAAATGCTCCTCATAACTAATGATCAGAGAAATTCAAATAAAAACCATAATGAGATATCACCTCATACTAGTCAGAATGGCTATTATTAAAAAGTAAAAATAAAATAAAATAAAATAAAAATAAAATAAAAGATGCTGGCAAGACTGTGGAGAAAAAGAAATGCTCAACATTTTTGGTGTGAATGCAAAGTAATTCAGCCACTGTGAAAAGCAATATGGAGATTTTTCAAAGAAGTTAAAATAGAGCTACTATTTGACCTAGGAATCCCATTACTGGTTACATACACAAAGAAAAACAAATCATTTTGCCAAAAAGACACATGCACTTGTGGGTTTCACAACACTATTTATACTATTAAAGACATGAAATCAAACTAGGTGCCCATCAACAGTGGATTGGATAAAGAAAATATGGTACGTATACACCATGGAATACACAGCCATAAAAAATAATGAAATCATGTTATTTGTAATAAAATGGACGCAGGTGGAGGATATTATCCCAAGTGAGTTAATGCAGGAAGAGAAAACCAAATGCCACATGTTCTTAGTTATGAGTGAAAGCTAAGCAAGAGGTACACATGAACACAAAGATGGGAACAAGAGACATTGAAGACTACTAAGCGGGAAGAGAGAGAAAGATGGAGGGGTTGAAAAACTCCCTGTTGGGTACTGTGTTCACTACCTGGCTGATGAGATCATTCATAAACTGAACCATGGCATCATGCAGTATACCAAATAAAACAATCTTCACAAGTACCCCCTGAATCTAAAATAAATATTGAAACTATTTAAAAAGTGGATATTACAAACAACTTTACAGAATAAAAAATTATTATAAGAAAATAATATGAGTAAGCATACTTCAAAAGTTGGATAACCTAAATGAAATGGAAAATTCCTAGAAACACAAAATTACCAAAACTGACTCAAGAAGAAATAGAAAATATATACAAATTTACAAGTAAATAATGAATCAATAATCAAAAATCACTCATCAAAGAAGAGTCCAAGGCCACATGGCTTCACTGGTGAATTTTACAAACACTTAAAGAACATTTAAAGTCAATCATTTCAAACTCTTCCAAAAAATGGAAGATGAGGAAACACTTGCTGACTCATTCTGTGAGGCCAGTATCATCCTAATACCAAACCTAGAAAAAGAAATCAGGAGGAAAAAAAAAAAAAAAACTACAGAACAATAACTACTATAAACACAAATGTCAAAATCCTCAACAAAAACTAGAAAACCAAATCCAAGAATACATTAAAAGTATTATATATTATAACTAAGTGGGACTTATTTCAGAAGTGCAAGCTTAGGTCAACATAAGACAATCAATTAATATAACACACCACAATAATAGAAGAAAAGCTGTGGATAATAATGTCAATTGATACATAAAATGATTTGGCCAAAATGAGCTTTTCTCATGATAAAAACACTCAGGAAACTTTCTCAACTTGATAAACAGCATTTAATAAATATCTACAGATAACATAATAGTCGATGGGAAAACTGAAAGCTTTTCTCCTAAGGTAAAGAACAAGACAAGGCTGCCTATTTTCATCACTACTGTTCAAAATTGTACTGAACATTCTAATCAGAGCAATCAGGCAAGAAATATAAATAAAGGCATTCAAATTAGAAAAGCAGAATGAAAACAATCTCTGATCACAGATAACATACAATGTATAGAAAATCCTGATGGATCCACAAAAGACGCTACTAGAACTTAAGCACATTTAATAAAGTTACAAGGTACTATGTTACAGCTATGTTTCTACACACAAGCAATAAATCATCTGGACAGAAAATTTAAAGAGTGATTATATTTTCAATAGCATTTAAAATAATAAAATGCCTAGGACTAAATGTAATCAAGGAGTTGAAGTATTTGTACACTGATCTATAAAATATTGTTGAAATATATTTTTAAAGACCTAAATAAATAGAAAACCATCCCATGTTAATTGGTAGGAAGACTTAATGTTGTTAAGATGGCAATATTATCCAAAGAAATCTACAGATTCAGTGCAATCCTTGTGCGATGGTTAATACTGAGTGTCAACCTGACAGGATTGAAGGATACAAAGTATTAGTTCTGGGTGTGTCTGTGAGGGTGTTACCAAACGAGATTAATATTTGACTCAGTGGGCTGGGGAAGGCAGATCCACCCTGCATCTGGTGGGCACAATCTAATCAGCAGCCAGCAAATATAAAGCAGGCAGAAAAAAGTGAAAGAGGAGACTGGTCTAGCCTTCCAGCCTACATCTTTCTCCCATGCTGGATGCTTCCTGCCCTCGAACATCAGACTCCAAGTTCTTCAGTTTTGAGACTCGGACTGGCTCTCCTTACTCCTCAAGCTTGTAGACAGCCTACGGTGGGACTTTGTGATCACAAAAGTTAATACTTAATAAACTCCCGTGTGTGTGTGTGTGTGTGTGTGAAACTGTTGTCTCTCTAGAGAACCCTAACTAATACAGATTTTGGTATCAGGCATGGCTCTGAAGGAACAGAATATTAAGGATGGAGTTCTTTTGTTGGTTTTGGAGTTTCTGGAGTTGGTTGCATAATATGATTATATCCAAAAATGGTAAGGACTCTACTTCTATTAGTATGAAGAACACTGATAGTCTTTGTTGTGAACTGTTTAGAGAGCTATGCAAAATAAATGTATTTGACGCTCTTGATTCACTGCTCATGAGAGGCAAGGACTTTAGTGACTCTGTACATAATACATTTGACCATATGTAGAGAACCAAGGAGCATAATGAAGCTGGTTGGTTGCTTCTAAGTTCAGCGGACAAAGTGACGAAAGAAAATAATGAACTCAGGGATTCTGTCTCTCGGCTTCAAAAGCAGATACTGAGCCTCCAATATGCTACGATTGCCCTGAGAGTCTTATTTCCTGTAGAGAAAGAGCTGAAACTGTGGAAAAAACAGACACAACCTCTTATTGTGTGAGTGGCTGAACTGCAATGAAAGATCCATGTACAGCCTTGCCAGGTGTCTACTATTAAAGTGAGGACATTGATTGGAAAAGAATGGGATCCTGAAACTTGGAATGGGGATGTGTGGGAGGACCTGGGTGAAGGTGGAGACACTGACTTTTTAAACTCTGATACATCTTTTTTGCCAGAAGGAACAGCTTACCCATCCCCAGTAGTGGCAACATCCCCTCCCTGACCCATGCTGCCATCAGCCTTCCTTCCTTTGTCTGAGGAGATAAAACCCTGTGCTGCTGCTTGAGGTAACAGTGATGGCCTCCCCTGTGGCAGCTGCCAAGAAAAATAATGTTGATTCTCCTGGGGAATCACCCTCAACACTCCTTTTTGCTTCTACACTTACAACTAGACTAAAGTCCCAGCAGGCCTCTAGAGGTGAGGTTGAGAGTGTGACCCATGAGGATGCACACTACACTCTAAAAGACCGTTTTGAGTTCTCTAATTTATATAAGCAGAAATTTGGAGAACAGGAACAGGAATGGATATTAAGGGCATGGGATACTGGTGGAAGGAACATCGAGGTGGGTCAGCCTGAATTGATTGATTTGGGATCAGTAAGTAGAGACTCTGCTTTTAATGTTGCAGCTTGAGAACTTAAAAAAGGTTCTAATAGTTTATTTTCTTGGTTATCTGAAATATGCATGAAATGATGTCTCATTGTGAGCAAGCTGGAAATGCCTGATCTCCTTAAGTTTAATGTAGAGGAAGGGATCTAAAGGCTTAGGAAGATTGGGATACTGGAATAGATTAGACACTTTAGACCTACTCATCCCAGCTAGGAGGGTCCAAAAAATATACCCTTGACCAATGCCTTGCAAAATAGATTTGTGAGGGCAGCACCTGCATCTTTGAAGAGCCCTGTAATTGGTCTTCTCTTATATCATATCTAACAGTGGGAGCTGCAGTCATTCAACAAAAAATTTAAATACAATCGGAGTAATTGGATCTCAAGGTTGCAGGAGCCAAGTGACGACACTCAACCATCAAAGGCACGGTGGGCATAGCTACCATAATGGACAGAAAAGACAAAGCAGCAAACAGAGTAGTCTGACTTGTGTAGTGCTCTGGAATTGACTAATTAATCACGGTGTTCCTAGAAATGAAATTGTTTGGAAGCCTACTTCATTCTTTCTTAATCTATATAAACAGAAAACTTCTAGGTCAAATGGATCAAAGACTAATTTGAATTACAAATCAGAGAATCGTAATCTCAAATTAACAATGTAATTTCACACCTACAGGAACTAGAAAAACAAAAACAAAACAACCCTAAAACTAAAGAAGAAAAGAGATCATCAAAATCAGATCTGAACTAAATGAAATTGAGATTCAGAAATCAATACAAAAGATTAACAAAACCAAAAGCTGGTGCTTCAAATGGTTAACCAAGATTCATAAGCTGCTAGTTAGATTAATAAAGAAACATAAAGAGAAAATCCAAATTTTTCCAGATATACAAAGAAGAGCTAGTACAAATCCTAGTAAAATAATTTTTTAAAAAATCAAGTAGAATAGGAACAGCTCCAGTCTCCAACTCCCAGCGCGAGCGACAGAGAGGACTGGTGATTTCTGCATTTTCTACTGAGGTACTGGGTTCATCTCACTAGGGAGTGCTGGACAATCGGTGCTGGTCAGCTGCTGCAGCCCGACCAGCGAGAGCTGAAGCAGGGCGAGGCATCGCCTCACCTGGGAAGCGCGAAGGGGAAGGGAATCCCTTTTCCTAGCCAGGGGAACTGAGACACACCACACCTGGAAAATCGGGTAATTCCCACCCCAATACTGCACTTTAAGCAAACAGTCACACCAGGAGATTGTATCCAACACCTGGCCGGGAGGGTCCCACGCCCACGGAGCCTCCCTCATTGCTAGCACAGCAGTCTGCGATCTAACCACAAGGCAGCAGCGAGCTGGGGGAGGGGC
>NW_012102228.1:71548-71921 GCF_000951045.1 Mandrillus leucophaeus | reverse complement strand
TTCTTGCCTCATCAATAATTTTATGTAACGCACTACCCTGTGTACTAGGCGGTGCTGTAGGATTAAGTCTCATGGTGGGTGGCTGAGGATATGGCACCCTGCCCTGTGGCACTGGAAATGTTCCTGGCTGTCCATATGGATTTTCTGGGGGCAGCCGATACCGCAGTTTGGCTGGCAGCCAGTATTGTTAGGCTACTGGCGGCTGGGTCTTATCTTCTACTGGCTGATATTGTGGACACTGCATTTGGAGTGGCATTGCCATGACAGAGACTCTATCCTTTTCTATTTGATCTTCTTTTGGAGTTTGTACTTGTTTAACCTGCATTTGAGGTTGTAAAGTTACAGGCATCTGAGCTGCTGGAAGAGGAGTTGG
>NW_012102228.1:50249-71033 GCF_000951045.1 Mandrillus leucophaeus | reverse complement strand
GGAGTGGCAGGACAATAGGATCAAAGAAAAAAGAGGAAATTGGCAGTAAGACATATGAACAAAAACCTCTGTGACATGAATAAGTTCAAAGGAAAATGCTGTGCCTTGAGATGCATATGCAAACATCTCCATAAACCTTTTAGCAGCATAGTTTCAGTCTATCACATGGGGAGAAACCTTAGACAATACCTAGCTTTCCTAGGCAGAGGTCCCTGCGACCTTTGGCCGTGTACGTGTCTCTGGGTAGTTGAAATTAAGAGAATGGTGATAACTTTTAACCAGCAAGCTACCTTCAGGCATTTGTTTAACAAAGACACATCCTGCAAAGCCCAAAATCCATTAAACCTTGAGTCACCGCAACACATGTCTCTTGCAAAGGACAAGGTTGGGGGTAGTGTCACAGATTAACAGCATCACAAATACAGAACAAAATGGAGTCTCTTATGTCTACTTCTTTCTATATAGACACAGTAACAGGCTGATCTCTCTTCCTTTTCCCCACAACAAACAAGGTGTTTGTTTGCAGTGTGATGAACCTAGACATTTCAAAAAAAAAAAAAGTCATAAAAATTAAACACTTTTATCCCTCAAGGCAGAAAGCTGCCTTCAGAGGTATACAAATGTTGTGGTAAAGGTCAACATTGGACAAATAAATGTCGTTCCAAAACTGATAAAAGTGAAAATTTACTGTCTCCTCTCCTGGAAAACGAGAGCCGGGGCCCACAGGCTTGGGGCCCCAACAATTACAATACAAGTCTACTACAATACCCAGTGAGCAATGACCTACAACATCAACGAATAAATTCAAGTCCTCCTTAAGGATCCCACACCTTACCCCAGTTTCTCAGCTTTATGCGTCAACTAAGAAGAGCGCCACTGCTGACTTAGTTATTACTCAACCTTATACCTTGTCTCCTAATAGAGGAGTATATAAATTAGCTATTAAAGTGTGTGACCCTTTGCCAAAAGGACATGTAGGACTTTTGTTAGGTCAAAACAACAGTGCTATATGGAAGTTAATGATGATTTCAAAAATCATTGATCTTGATGTTACTAATAAAATTCTTATTATGGTACAAGTTCACAATTTATACGCCTAGAGGCAGGGGAACATATTCTCAATAGAGAGGGTTTGGTAGCATAAAAAAAAACCTGTTTTTTGGGAAACTTTAGTTTCTAATCAAAAGCCCTTATGTTCATTGCATATTAATAGAATAGTTTTTAAAGGGTTAATTGATATAGAGGTGAATATGTCTATTATTTGTTTAAATTAGTGGCCTATACAATGAAAAAAAGACAAGTTTCAGTCATACTCACTGGCTTGGGTACTGCTTCTGTAGTTTATCAAGACGTAAAACCTTTAACCTGTGTTGGTCCTAAAGGTCAACAAGGTCAAGGTTTTTTTTTATATTATTCCTATTAATATTAATCTTTAGAGACAAAATCTTTCATAACAATTTGGTGCTTTTTAAAACATTCTTCATATTTCCTCAACTGCCAAAAATATGATGTTCAAAATGGGCTACAATCCTTTAAACTCATAGCCACTGTTCACCAGCCTCAAGTTTTAGAATTAAAGTATAAAACGACCACTCCTCTTTAGGTGAAACAGTGGCCATTATCTGAAAAAATACTTAGGACTTTAAAAGAGTAAGTCAAAAAACAAATGGCCGAAAAGAATCTAAAGCCACGTACTTCTGCATGGAATTCCCGTCTTTGTCTTGTCTTAAAACTATAAATGTTTACATTCAACCTAGGGAAAGTTTACAGCCTGGTCTTCCTAATCCTGCCCTTATCCCACAAAGTTAAAAATTAATGGTCATAGATCTCAAAAATTGTTTGTTCTCTATTCCATTACAACCTCAAGATTATAAAAAGTTTGCCTTTATTATTCCTAAATATAATAATGGACAACCTATTCAAAAATATCAACAAAAGCTTCTTCCCCAGGGTATACTTAATAGCCCTACTATATGTCAAAAATTTATACATAGGACTTTAAATCCTGTAAAAAATCAGTTTCCAACTGTGTTAATTTATCATTATATGGATCTTCTCTGTCCCTGTTTTTAATAATTTTCAGCCACTTTCTCAATATCAATGGAAAGTTTTACCTCAAAATATGTTAAATAGCCCTACCTTGTGTCAAAAATTTGTCCATAGGGCCTTAGATCCTGTTCGAAAGCGTCATCCTTCTGTTCTTTTATATCATTATATGGATGACATTCTTCTTGCTGCACCCACCAGAGAAAAGCAGCAAAATGCTTTTGTATCATTACAAACTCAGCTTTCTTTCTACTCACTTAATATTGCCACAAAAAAAAATTTAACTAGATTTTCCTATTCAATATTTAAGTTATACCTTGGAGACACAAAATATTCGACCCCAAAAAATTCAAATTCGACGTAATCATTTAAAAACATTACATGATTTTCAAAAGCTTCTAAGAGACATTAATTAGATGCGTCCTGTTTTAAGAATACCAACATATCAGTTATAACATCTTTTTTTCTATTCTAAAAGGAGACAGTCACTTGGACAACTCACGCCATTTAACTCCTTTGGCTTTACAAAAACTCCAACTTGTTAAAGAGCAACTTAGAAAGGCCCTTCCTTTTGTTTATTTCATACTTAACCTTCTCCCACAGGAATAATTCATCAAACTAATCAACCACTAAAATAAATCTTTTTGTCCAATAAAATATCTAAACGTTTGGCTACTTATATCGATCGTTTAGCTGAAGTAATCATCAAAAGACGGCATCACTGTCGACAACTTTGGGGAGGAGATCCTTCCTTAATTATCTCTCAATTCACTCATAGTCAGATCACTTATCTTCTTACAACTTCTGATTCTTGGCAAGTTACTTGCGCTTCTTTTGTTGGACAATTTTCTACCCAATATCCTAAGTCTCCGATCTTTTCATTTTTTAGGCAACATTCTGTGTTGCCTTTCTCACCAATTTCTATATTTCCTGTTCAAGGTCCTACCTTTTTTACTGATACTAATAGCAATAATAAGGCTAGATATTAGAGTGTTCATCAATCTCGAGTTACAGTTTATCCTTATCCCTCAATACAACAGAGAAAATTGTTTACTGTTCTGATGATCTTACTTGATTTCCCTACTACTGGTTATAACATTGTTAGTAATTCTCAATACGCTGTTTATGTTACTTCTCATATTTATCAGGCCACTTTACCTCTTTGTGCTACTTCTTCTCTTCAAAAACTCTTTTCCTTGTTATCTTCTACTTTGAGCCAACGTCAAGCTCCTTTATTAATCACTCATCTTCGTTCTCATTCTCAACTTCCTAGACCATTAGTTCATGGTAATACTCAGATTAATTCGCTTTTAATAGGCCACCTACATACTACAAAACAAAAATATACTCTACATCACACTAATAGTTCTGGCCTTCAACGACGGTTTCATTTAACTTATAAACAAGCTTGTTCTCTTATTCGAGCTTGTCCTTCCTGTGCTCCTTTGAGCCTTCCATCCTGGGGTTAATCCGTGAAATGTCCCTTCTTTTGGACAATTAAAGTATGTTCATCATACCATTAATACCTTTTCTTGTTTTCAATGGGCCACTCCGTTGCCATCTTAAAAAGCTAATTCTGTTATTACACATCTCTTAGCTTGTTTTGCCATCATGGGCATTCCTCTTATACTTAAAACTAATAATGCCCCTGCCTATGTCTCTCGTAAATTACAAGTTTTCTTACAGCAATACAATATTCAACATATCATCGATATCCCAGACAACAGTCAAGGTCAAGCCATCATTGAGCACACAAATTTAACTTTAAAAACTCAACTATTAAAACAAAACAAAATGAGCCCCCCAGAAACCAGATTTTGAAGGTTCTTTTTACCTTAATTTTTTTGAATCAATAGAGACAATTGCAAGACTCCGCTATCGTAACCCATCTTTCCTCACTTCTCTCGGTGATAATCCCCGCTGACAATTTAAAGGTTTAGTATCCTAATGAAGAAGGTAAGTATGTTCAAGGGCAAATTCTAAAACAGGGACGGGGCTATGCTCTTGTCCTTACAGGGAGCGGACCTGAGTGGTTTCCTACAAGACGATTAAAACCCTGTTGAAAAGAAAACTGGATTCAGCATGCATTTCTTCCTTTGTTAGATGTGCCTCGGTGGGGGACTTATTTCTCTTAGTGAAGCTTTGTATGAATATTGGACTTATATTCCCTTTCCGCCCTTGTATCAGGGAGTCGCCTGAGGGGAGGCAGAAATTAAGGTTTTCACCAATGACACTACTTGGATGCCGTCCCCCTATATAGACAAGGACAATATAGAATGGGAAACGGGAATTATAAACAACACATATCAATTTGGAGTGGAAGGACTTCCAATATGTATGAGAAATAGTTCTCATTGTCTCCAAAAATCACATGAAGCCTGGGCTGTTCACTATAATTATAGTCATGTGGCTGCTAATACTGTTATTATTGTAACTAGAAGCTTTCAGTATAATCATACTGTATATAGTAATGAAACTATTCCTAGTTCTTTACCTTTTTGTCCTATTCCAGAGGTTTCTCCTAATATTGAGGTGCTGGAGTGGCAACAATGTCGGGGAACTAAACCCCGGATTTTATTAGAATACCATAGAATGTAAATAACTGATTGGAGTGTACATGATAATTTTCAAATAAAATTTAGGATAAATAAAAGTATTGCTGCTAACAGTAATGAAACTTTGGTATGGCTTGAAGGAGGCCTGAAGTACAGAGTCATCTTTAGAAGTTGTTAGCAGCAGGTGATGCCATTAGCACTTTTGTGAGGAATAGGTCCCTTAATCTTTCTAACCCAACTAACTCCTTTCATATTCAGTTATATCGAAATACCTCCTGATATATTATTGCTTGTGTCCATGAGCCCTACCTATTATTAGCAGAAAATTTGACATGGGATAATGATATGGGGATTGTTAATTATACAGATATGTATACATTTTTGTCTTGCCTCAATCATTCCTGGTGGCACAACTTTACTGAGGATATTTATATCCTCAGGGCTCGTAAGGAAATTTGGCTACCTGTTAACCTTACGTGACCGAGGGGGGCATCACCTCTTGAAACTTATATTTGGACTTCTCTTCAGTGAACCCGCCGTGCCCTTGGACTTATAATTGCCTCGGTGATGAGTCTTGTTGCCATCGCCTCCACTGCGACCGTAGCAGGACTCGCTCTTCATCAAAGCATAAAAAATGCTGAATTTATGCAGCAATGGCACAAACAATCTCACCGGTTATGGCTTCAACAACGAAACATTGACTCTCAACTTGCTAAAAGATTAGACAACATGGAACAAACATTGACATGGCTTGGAGATCAGCTCACTGTACTCAGTACTCAGATGACATTACAATGTGATTGGAACTCCACTCAATTTTGTGTAATGCCTATACCTTTTAACATCTCTCAAAATTGAACTATAATCCGAAAATTATTAGTAGGCCACAAAAATATTAGTTTAGACATCCAAGAACTCATTCAAAACATTTCCGAAACATTTCGACAACAATTACATGTGTTGTCTGAAACCATAACCCTGCAGAGCTGGGTCAGCGCCTTGCTGCCTTTAACCCATAGACACAGATAAAAACATGGATTTCTACAATCTCTAAAAGTATATTGCTTTGGACACTTGGATTGGGTCTACTTCTTTTGGTGATTCGATGCTCCCTCCGTCGCCTCCAAACACAAAAGAAAACACAAAAACAAATATGGACTACCTTTTTAGGATTGAGGCAAAACAAAAACAAAAAGGGGGAAATGCAGGGGCCTTTGAAAACAATATGCTAAAAATAGATAGGGCTCAAGGACAGTATCTCCAATTGAACTTTTAATGAACTCCCGTAGGCGCCAAGAAGGCGGGCAGATAAAGAAGAGCATAGAAACAAGGAACTGAGTAGAAGGTGACATGTGGGAAAAGAAAGTTTGTTTTACATTGCATTCTTTCTGCTGATGTGGGGTTTACAGAGTATAAATAAAGTGAGGCGGAGGCTCTGAGTGCGGCCGCCATGTTCTCTGTGTGTCTTTGTCTTTTGTGTGTTCTTTCATTCTCCATCACCCCCAGCACAGACTCCAACATCACCTTCTTTCTAATTTTTATCAGGAGAATATTTCCTTTTCCACCATAGCCCTGAAGGTGCTCCCAATGATCTCCTTGCAGATTCCAAGAAAAGAGTGTTATCAAACTGTTTCAGGAAGAGGGAGGTGTATCTCTGTGAGATGAATTCATACATCACCAACAAGTTTCTCAGAAAGTTTCTTTCCAGTTTTTATCTGAGGATATTTCCTGTCCCACCAGAGCCCTCCATGCACACCCACATATCACTATGCAGGTTCCTTGTAAACAGTGTTAGCAAACTCTTCATGTAGAGTAAGGTGTTTCTCTGTGAGTTCATTTCACACATCACCAACAAGTTTCTCAGAAAGCTTCTTTCTCGTGTTTATTTGAGGACATTTCCTTTGTCAGCATAGGCTTCAAAGCAATCCAAAGTATCCCTTCCCAGATTTCCCAAAAACCGTGGTAAGAGACTGCTTGCTCCATGGGAAGAAAGTGTAACTCAGTGAGATGAATTCACACATCACAAAGTAGTTTCTTAGAAAGCTTCTTTCTCCTTTGTATCTGAGGATATATCCTTTGTCACCGTAAGCTTCATTGCAATAAGAATTATCCTACTGCAGATTTCGGGACAACAGTGTTAGGAAACTGATCAATGAAAAGAAAAGTGTAACTCTGTGAGTTGCATTCACACATCACAATGCAGTTTCTCAGAAAGCCTCTTTCTGGTTTTTATCTGAGGATATTTCCTTTTTCAAAATAGTCCTTAAGGCGTTCCCAAATATCACTTTGCAGATTCCACGAAAACACTCTTAGCAAACTGTTTCATGGAAAGAAAGGTGTAACTCTGTGACATGAATTCACACATCACAAAGCAGTTTCTCAGAAAGCTTCTTTCTAGTTTTTATCTGACAATATTTCGTTTTTCACTGTAACCTTCATTACGTTAGGCATTATCCTATTGTAGATTTCAACACAACAATGTTAGCAAACTGATCAATGAAAAGTGTAACTCAGTGAATTGCATTCACACATCACAAGGCGGTTTCGCAGAACGCTTCTTTCCAGTTTTTATCTGAAGATATTTTCTTTTTCACCGTAGGCCTCAATGCGCTCCCAAATATCATTTTGCAGATTCCACGAAAACAGTGTAAGCAAACTGCTTCATGAAAAGAAAGGTGAAGCTCTGTGAGATTAATGCAGACATCAGAAAGCACTTTCTCAGAAAGCTTCGTTCTAGTTTTTATCTGAGGATATTTCCTTTTTCAGAATAGCCCTCAATGCATTAACAAGTGTCACTTTGCAGATTCCATGAAAACACTGTTAGCAAACTGTTTCATGGAGAGAAAGGTGTAATCTGTCAGATGAATTCAGACATCCCAAAGCAGTTTCTCAGAAAGCTTCGCTCTCCATTTTATCTGAGTATGTATCCTTTCTCACCATAAGCTTCATTGCGTTAAGAATTATCCTACTGCAGATTTCGGGACAACAGTGTTAGCAAACTGATCAATGAAAAGAAAAGTGTAGCTCTGTGAGTTGCATTCACACATCAGAAAGCATTTTCTCAGAAAGCTTCTTATCAGTTTTTATCTGAGGATATTTCATTTTTCACCATAGGCCTCAAGTTGCTCTCAAATATCACTTTGCAGATTCCACAAAACACTGTTAGCAAACTGCTTCTTGAAGATAAAGGTGTAACTCTTAGAGATGAATCCAAACATCACAAAGAAGTTTCTCAGAAAGCTTCTTTCTAATTTTTATTTGAGGATATTTCCTCTGTCAGTGTAGGCTTCAGTGCAATCCAAAATATCCCTTCTCAGATTCCCTAAAACCAGGGGCAGCAGACTGGTTCATGAAACGAAAGTGTAACTCTGTGACATGAATTCGCATATCAGAAAGCAGTTTCTCAGGAAGCTTCTTTCTAGTTTTTATCTGATGGTATTTCCTTTTTCACTGTAAGCTTCATTGCACTAAGAATTATCCTATTGCAGATTTCAAGACAACAGTGCTAGCAAACTGATCAATGAAAAGAAAAGTGTAACTCAGGGAACTGCATTCACATATCTCAATGCAGTTTCTCAGAACACTTCTTTCCAGATTTTATCTGAGGCTATTTCCTTTTTCACTATAGGCCTCAATGTGCTCCCAAACAACACTTTGCAGATTGCATGAAATCAGTGTTAGCAAACTCTTCATGTAGAGTAAGGTGTTTCTCTGTGAGTTGATTTCACACATCACAAACAGGCTTCTCAGAAAGCTTCTTTCTAGTGATTATTTGAGGACATTTCCTTTTTCAGCATAGTCTTCAAAGCAATCCAAAATATCCCTTCTCAGATTCCCCAAAAACCATGATAACAGACTACTGCATAAACGAATGTGTAAGTCTGTGAGATGAATTCAAGTATCAGAAAACAGTTTCTCAGAAAGCTTCTTTCTCCTCTTTATCTGCGGATATATCCTTTGCCACTGTAAGCTGCATTGCACTAAGAAATGTCCTATTACAGATTTCAAGACAACAGTGTTAGCAAACTGATCAATGAAAAGAAAAGTGAAACTCTGTGAGTTACATTCACACATCATGATGCAGTTTCTCAGAACGCTTCTTTCCAGTTTTTATCTGAAGACATGTGCTTTTTCACCATAGGCTGCAATGCGCTCCCAAATATCATTTTGCAGAGTCCACGAAAACAGTGTAAGCAAACTGCTTCATGAAGGAAAGGTGAATCTCTGTGAGATGAATGCAGACATCAGAAAGCACTTTCTCAGAAAGCTTCTTTCTAGTTTTTATCTGAGGATATTTCCTTTTTCAAAATAGCCCTCAATGCGTTCCCAAATATCACTTTGCAGATTCTATGAAAACACTGTTAGCAAACTGTCTCATGGAGAGAAAGGTGTAACTCTGTGAGATGAATTGACACATCACAAAGCAGTTTCTCAGAAATCTTCATTCTCCATTTTATCTGAGGATATATCCTTTCCCACCATAAGCTTCATTGTGCTAAGAATTATCCTATTGCAGATTTCGGGACAACAGTGTTAGCAAACTGATCAATGAAAAGAAATGTACTCCATGAGTTGCATTCACACATCACAATGCAGTGTCTCAGAATGTTTCTTTCCAGTTTTTATCTGAGAATATGTCCTGTTCCACCATAGCCCTCCATGCGCTCCCAAATATCACTATGCATATTCTTCAAAAACAGTGTTAGCAAACTGCTTCATGAAGAGTAAGGTGAATCTCTGTGAGATGAATGCAGACATCAGAAAGCATTTTCTCAGAAAGTTTCTTTCTAGTTTAAATCTGAGGATATTTCCTTTTTCAAAAAACCCTCAATGCATACCCAAATATCACTTTGCAGATTTCACGAAAACATTCTTAGTAAATAGTTTCATGGAGAGAAATATGTAACTCTGTGCCATGAATTCACACATCACAAAGCAGTTTCTCAGAAAGCTTCTTTCTAGTTTTTAATCTGACAATATTTCTTTTTTCGTCGTAAGCTTCATTGCATTAAGCATTATCCTATTGCAGATTTCAAGACAACTGTGTTAGTAAACTGATCCATGAAAAGAAAAGTGTAACTCAGTGAATTGCATTCTCACATCACAAGGCAGTTTCTCTGAATGCTTCTTTCCAGATTTTATGTGGGGCTATTTCCTTTTTCACTATAGGCCTCAATGTGCTCCCATATATCGCTTTGCAGATTGCGCGAAAACAGTGTTAGCAAACTGTTCATGAAGAGAAAGGTGTATCTCTGTGAGTTGATTTCACACATCCCAAACAAGTTTCTCCAAAAGCTTCTTTCTTGTATTTATTTGACGACATTTCCTTTGTCACCATAGGCTTCAATGCAATCAAAAATATCCCTTCTCTGATTCCCCAAAATCCGTGGTAACAGACTGCTCCATGGAATGAAAGTGTAACTCTGTGAGATGAATTCAAATACCAGAAAACAGATTCTCAGCTTCTTTCTAGTTTTTATCAGGAGGATATTTCCTTTTCCACCATAGCCCTGAAGGCGCTCCCAATTATCACCTTGAGGATTCCACGAAAAGTGTGTTAGCAAACTGTTTCATGAAGAGAAACGTGTATCTTTGTGAGACGAATTTACACATCACCAACAAGTTTCTGAGAAAGCTTCTTTCTAGTTTTTATCTGAGGATATTTCCGGTTCCACCAGAGCCCTCCATGCGCTGCTGAATATCACTATGCAGGTTCCTTGAAAACAGTGTTAGCTAACTCTTCATGTAGAGAAAGGTGTTTCTCTGTGAGTTCATTTCACACATCGCCAACAAGTTTCTCAGAAAGCTTCTTTCTAGTGTTTATTTGAGGACATTTCCTTTGTCAGCATAGGCTTCAGTGCGATCCAAAGTATCCCTTCTCAGGTTCCCCAAAAATCATGGTAACAGACTGCTTGCTCCATGGGAAAAAAGTGTAACTCTGTGTGATGAATTCACACATCACAAAGCACTTTCTTAGAAAACTTCGTTCTCCATTTTATCTGAGGATATATCCTTTGTCACAGTAAGCTTCATTGCGATAAGAATTATCCTACTGCAGATTTCGGGACAACAGTGTTAGCAAACTGATCAATGAAAAGAAAAGTGTAACTCTGTGAGTTGCATTCACACATCACAATGCAGTTTCTCAGAATGCTTCTTTCCAGTTTTTGTCTGAGGATATTTCCTTTTTCACCATAGGCCTCAAGGCGCTCTCAATTATCGCTTTGCAGATTCCACAAAAACAGTGTTAACAAACTGCTTCTTGAAGATAAAAGTGTAGCTCTGAGAGATGAATTCAAACATCACAAAGAAGTTTCTCAGAAAGCTTCTTTCTAGTTTTTATTTGAGGATATTTCATCTGTCAGTGTTGGCTTCAGTGCAATCCAAAATATCCCTTCTTGGATTCCCCCAAAACAGGGGTAGCAGACTGGTCCATAAAACGAAAGTGTAACTCTGTGACATGAATTCACCTATCAGAAAGCAGTTTCTCAGAAAGTTTCTTTCTAGTTTTTATCTCATGATATTTCCTTTTTCACAGTAAGCTTCATTGCGCTAAGAATTATCCTATTGCAGATTTCAAGACAACAGTGTTAGCCAACTGAACAATGAAAAGAAAAGTGTAACTCAGTGAATTGCATTCACATATCTCAATGCAGTTTCTCAGAATGCTTCTTTCCAGATTTTATCTGAGTCTATTTCCTTTTTCACTATAGGCCTCAATGCGATCCCAAATAACACTTTGCAGATTGCACTAAAACAGTGTTAGCAAAACGTTCATGAAGAGAAAGGTGTATCTCTGTGAGTTGATTTCACACATCACAAACAGGTTTCTCAGAAAGTTTCTTTCTCGTGATTATTTGAGTACATTTCCTTTTTCAGCATAGTCTTCAAAGCAATCCAAAATATCCCTTCTCAGATTCCCCAAAAACCATGGTAACAGACTGCTGCATGAAATGAATGTGTAAGTCTGTGAGATGAATTGAAGTATCACAAAGCAGTTTCTCAGAAAACTTCCTTCTCCTTTTTATCTGAGGATATATCCTTTGCCACCGTAAGCTTCATTGTGCTAAGAAATATCCTGTTGCAGATTTCAAGAGAACAGGGTAAGCAAACTGATCAATGAAAAGAAAAGTGAAACTGTGAGTTGCAGTCACACATCACAATGCAGTGTCTCAGAATGCTTCTTTCCAGTTTTTATCTGAAGATATTTGCTTTTTCACCATACGCCTGAATGCGCTCCCAAATATCATTTTGCAGATTCCACGAAAGCAGTGTAAGCAAACTGCTTCATGAAGAGAAAGGTCAATCTCTGTGAGATGAATGCAGACATCAGAAAGCACTTTCTCAGAAAGCTTCTTTCTCATTTTTATCTGAGGATATTTCCTTTTTCAAAATAGCCCTCAATGCGTTCCCAAATATCACTTTGCAGATTCCACGAAAACACTCTTAGCTTACTGTTTCATGGAGAGAAATATGTAACTCTGTGACATGAATTGACACATCACAAAGCAGTTTCTCAGAAAGCTTCTTTCTAGTTTTTATCTGATGATATTTCGTTTTTCACCGTAAGCTTCGTTGCATATTGCAGATTTCAAGACAACGGTGCTAGTAAACTGATAAATGGAAAAAAATGTGTAACTCAGTAAATTGCATTCACACAGCACAAGGTGGTTTCTCAGAATGCTTCTTTCCAAATTTTATCTGAGGCTATGTCCTTTTTCACTATAGGCCTCAATGCACTCCCATATATCACTTTGCAGATTGCATGAAAACAGTGTTAGCAAACCATTCATGAAGAGAAAGGTGTATCTCTGTGAGTTGATTTCACACCTCCGAAACGAGTTTCTCTGAAAGCTTCTTTCTTGTGTTTATCTGAGAACATTTCCTTTGTCACCATAGGCTTCAATGCAATCCAAAATATTCCTTCTCTGATTCCCCAAAAACCGTGGTTACAGACTGCTCCATGGAATGTCAGTGTAACTCTGTGAGAAAGTGTAACTTCTGCTTCATGAAGAGAAAGGTGTAACTCTGTGAGATTAATTCAGAGATCACAAAGAAGTTTCTCCGAAAGCTTCCTTCTCGTTTTTCTCTGAGGATATTTCAGTTCTCAATACACTCCCGTATATCTCATTGCAGATTCTGTGAAAACAGTTTTAGCAAACTTCTCAATGAAAGAAATAGTGTAACTCTGTGAGATAAATTCACACACCACAAAGCAGTTTCTGAGAAGGCTGCTCTCCAGGTTTTATCTGCGAATGTTTCATTTTTCACCGTGGGATTCAATGACATCCAAATATCACTTCTGAGATTCCTCAAAAAGAGTACTAGCCAACTGCTCCATGAAATAGTGGTGTAACACTGTGAAATGAATTCACACATCACAAAGCAGTTTCTCAGAAAGCTTCATTCCGGTTTATCTCTGAGGATATCCTTGGTTCTTATACTCTTCAAACCCATGAGAAATATCAGTTCTTAGAATCTACAAAAGAGTACTAGCAAACGGCTTCATGAAACATAAGTGTAACTCTGTGAGATGAAGTCACACATCACAAAGAAGTTTCTAAGCAAGCTTCTTTCTATTTTTTATCTGAGGATATTTCCTTTGTTACCATAAGCTTCATTGCACTAAGAAGTATCCCATTGCAGATTTCAAGAAAACTGTGTTAGTAAACTGATCAATGAAGAGAAAAGTGTAATTCTGTGAGTTGAATTCACACATCACAATGCAGTTTCTTAGAACGCTTTTTTCCAGTTTTTATATGTGGATATTTCCTTTTTCACCATAGGCCTCAAAGCACTGCCAAATGTCATTTTGCTGATTCCATAAAAACAGTGCAAGCAAACTTCTCAGAAACCAGTTTCTCAGAAAGCTTCTTTCTAGTTTTTATCTGAGGATATTTCCTTTTTCAAAACAGCCTTCAATACGTTCCCAAATATCATTCTGCAGATTCCACGAAAACACTGTTAGCAAACTGTTTCATGGAGAGAAAGGTGTAACTCTCTGAGATGAATTCACACATCACAAAGAAGTTTCTCAGAAAGCTTCGTTTTCCATTTTATCTGAGGATATATCCTTTCTCACCGTAAGCTTCATTGCACTAAGAATTATCCTACTGCAGATTTTGGGACAACAGTGTTAACAAACTGACCAATGAAAAGAAAAGTGTAACTATGTGAGTTGCATTCACACATCACAATGCAGTTTCTCAGAATGCTTCTTTCCAGTTTTTATCTGAGGATATTTCCTTTTTCACCATAGGCTTCAATGTGCTCCCAATATCATTTTGCAGAATCCACGAAAACACTGTTAGCAAACTGCTAAAGAAAGTTCTTTGTGTTGTGTGAATTCACCTAACAGAGTTACACCTTTCTTTTCATGGCGCAGTTTCCCAAAACTGTTTTCATTGAGCTATTTGATAAGACTGTTTTCATGGAATCTGCAAAGGAGTACTGGGGAGCACTTTGAGGCCTATAGTGGAAAAGGGAATTACCTCAGACAAAAACTAGAAAGAAGCTTTCTGAGAAACTGCATTTTGATGTGTGAATTCATCTCACAGAGTTACACCATTCTTTTCATTGAGCAGTTTGTTAACACTGTTTTCGTGGAATCTGCAATAGGATATTTGGGAGCACATTGAAGCCTATGGTGACAAAGGAAATATCCTCAGATATAAACTGGAAAGAATCTCTCTGAGAAATTTCATTGTGATTTGTGAATTCATCTCACAGAGTTACACGATTATTTTAATGGATCAGTTTGGTAGCACTGCTTTTGGGGAATCTGAGATGGGATATTTGGGATCACATTGAAGCCTATGGTGACATAGGAAATATCTTCAGATAAAAACAAGAAATAAAATTTCTGAGAAACTGCTTTGTGATGTGGGAATTTGTCTCAGAGTTACACCATTCTTTTCATTGAGCTGTTTGATTACACTGTTTTCATGGAATCTGCATTACGATATTAGGGAGCACATTGAAGCCTGTGGTCACAATGGACATATCCACAGATAAAAATCAAAAACAAGCATTCTGAGAAACTGATTTTAGATTTTTGAATTCATCTCAAAGAGTTACTGAAGCCTATGGTGAAAGCAGAAATATCCTCAGATAAAAACTAGAAGGAAGCTTTCTGAGAAAGTTCCTTGTGATGTGTGAATTCACCTGTCAGAGTTACAAATATTTTTTTTTGTGGAGCAGATTACTAATACTGTTTTCTTTGAATCTGCAATGGGATATCTGGGAGTGCATTGATGGCTATGGTGAAAAAGGGTATATCCTCAGATAAAATCTAGTAAGAAGCCTTCTGAGAAACTGCTTTTTGATGTGTGAATTCATCTCACAGAATTAATCTGTTGTTTTCAGTGAGCAATTTGCTAACACTTTTTTCTTGGAATCTGCAATAGGATATTTAAGAGCACATTGAAGCTTACAGTGACAAAAGAAATATCCTCATGTAAATACTAGAAGACAGCTTTCTGAGTAACTACTTTGTGATGTTTCAGTTCAACTCACAGAGTTACACAATTCTGTGTAACTGGATCAGTTTGGTAGCAATGTTTTGGGGAATCTGAGAAGGGATATTTGGGATCACATTCAACACTACTGTGTTAAAAGAAATGTCCTCAGATTAGTAGCAGAGAGAAGCTTTCCGAGAAACTGCTTTGTGATGTGTGAATTCACCTCACAGAGTTACACTGTTTTTTTCATTGAGAAGTTTGTTAACACCATTTTCTTGGAATCTGCAATGGTATGTTTCAGAGCACATTGAAGCTTATGGGGACTAACGAAATATCCTCAGAAAAAAAGTAGAAAGAAGCTTTCTGAGAAACTGCTTTGTGATTTGTGAATTCACTTCACTGACTTACATGATGCATTTCAAAGAGCAGTTTGGTAGCACTGTTTTTGGGGAAGCTGAGAAGCGATTATTTGGATCACATTGAAGCCTGTGGTGACAAAGGAAATATCCTCAGATAAAAACTGGAATGAAGCTTTCTGAGAAACTGCTTTGCGGTGTGTGAATTCATCTCACAGAGTTACACGATTTTTTTGATGGATCAGTTTGGTACCACTGCTTTTGTGGAATCTGAGAAGGGATATTTGGGATCATGTTGAAGCCTACAGTGACAAAGGAAATATACTCAGATAAAAACTAGAATGAAGCTTTCTGAGAAAGTTCTTTGTGATCTGTGAATTCATCTCTCAAAGATACACTGTTCTTTTCATTGAGCAGTTTGATAACACTGTGTTCGTGGAATCTGCAACAGGATATTTTGGAGCGCTTTGAAGCCTATGGTGACAAAGGAAACATCCTCAGACAAAAACCTAAAAGAAGTTTCTGGGAAACTGCTTTGTGGTGTGTGAATTCATCTCACAGAGTTAAACTGTTCTATTCACTGAGCTGTTTCCTAACATTGTTTTTTTAAATCTGCAATGGGATATTTTTGAGCGCATTGATGCTTATTGTGACAAGGGAAATATTCTCAGACAAAAACTAGATCAAAGCTTTCTAAGAAACCGTTTTGTGATTTTTGAATTCATTTCAAAGAGATCCACCTCATTTTTCATGGCACAGTTTGGTAGCACTGTTTTGGGGGGGTTTCTGACAAGGGATTTCTTCAATTGCTTTGAAACTTATGGAGACCACAGAAGTATCCTCAGTAAAAGTGAGACAGAAACTTTTTGAGAAACTTCTTTGGGATGTGTAAATTCATCTCAGAGAATTTTGCCATTCTTTTCATTGTGTGGTTTGTTAACATCTTTTTTTGTGGAATCTGCAATGGGATATTCCAGAACACATAGAGGAATATGATGAAAAAGGAAATATCAGATAATAACCTGAAAGAAGCTTTCTGAGAAACATCTTTGGGATGTTTAAATTCATCTTAAAGAGTTACACCATTCTTGTCTTGCAGCAGTTTGGTTGCACTGTTTTTGGGGAATCTGAGAAGGGATATTTTGGATTTCGTTGAAGCCTATTTTGACAAAGGAAATATCCTCAGATAAAAACTAGAAAGAAACCTTCTGAGAAACTTCTTCCTGATGAGTGAAATCATTGCACAGAGATACATGATTTATTTCTTGGAGCAGTTTGCTAACACTGTTTTCGTGGAATCTGCAATAGGATATTTGGGAGCACATTGAAGCCTTTGGTGACAAAGGAAATATCCTCAGACAGAAACCAAAAAAGAAGCTTTCTGAGAAACTGCTTTCTGATGTGTCAAATCACCTCACAGATTTACACTGTTGTTTTCGTCTAGCAGTTTGCTAACACTGTTTTCACGGAAACTGCAAAGGAATATTCATGAATGTATTGAGGCCTATGGTGAAAAAGGAAATATCCTCAGACAAAAACTAGAAAGAAGCTTTCTGAGAAACTGCTTTTGGGTTGTGTGAGCTTATCTCACAGAGCTACAACATTCATTTCACTGAGCAGTTTGATTACACTTGTGACATGGAATCTGCAGTAGGATATTTCAGAGTGCATTGAAGCCTGTGGTGAAAACGGAAATATCCTCAGACAAAAACTAGAAAGAAGCTTTCTGAGAAACTGCTTTGTGATGTGTTAGTTCATCTCACAGAGTTACATGATTCTTTTCATGTGTCAGTTTGGTAGCATTGTTTTTGGGGAATCTGAGAAGGGATATTTTGGATCACTTTGAAGCCTATGGTGACAAAGGAAATATCCTGAGATAAAAGCTGTAAAGAAGCTTTCTGAGAAACTTCCTTGTGATGTGGGAATTCATCTCACAGAGTTACACCTTTGTTTTCATGGAACCGTTTGCTAACATAGTTTTCATGGAATCTGCAAAGGGATATTTGGGAGTGCATTAAGGACTATGGTATAAAAGGAAATTTCCTCAGATGAAAATTGGAAGCTTTCTGAGGAACTGCTTTGTGAATTCAACTCACAAATTTACACTGTTCTTTTCATTGAGCAGTTTGCAAAAACTGTTTTCTAGGAATCTGCAATGGCACATTTTGGAGCGCATTGAAGCGTATTGTGAAAAAGGAAATATCCTCAGAGAAAAACTAGAAAGAAGCTTTCTGTGGAACTGCTTTGTGATGTGAAAATTCATGTAAGAGAGTTACACTGTTCTTTTCATTGAGCAGTTTGCTAACACTGTTTTTTTGGTATCTGCAATGGGATATTTCGGAGTGCATTGAAGCTTATTGTGAAAAAGGACATATCCTCAGACAAAAACTAGAAAGAAACTTTCTGAGAAACTGCTTTGCGATTTGTGAATTCATCTCACAGAGTGACAAAATTGAGACCTAAGTTGGAAAAGTAAACACCCACAGATAATAACTAGAAAGAAGCTTTCTGAGAAACTGCATTGTGATTTGTTAATTCATCTCACAGAGTTACATGATTCTTTTCATGGATCAGTTTGGTAGCACTGTTTTTTGGGGAATATAAGAAAGGATGTTTTGGATGGCATTGAAGCCTACGGTGACTAAGGATATATCCCCAGATAAAAACTAGAAAGAAGCTTTCTGAGAAAGTTCTTTGTGATGTGTGAATTCATCTCACAGAGTTACAGCATTCTTTTCATGGAGCAGTTTGCTAACAGGGTTTTCATGAAATCTGCAAAAGGGTATTTCGGAGTGCATTGAGGCCTATAGTGAAAGAGTAAATATCCTTAGATAAAAACTGGAAATAAGCTTTCTGAGAAACTGCTTTGTAACTTGGGAATTCACCTCACAGAGTTACACGATTGTTTTCAAAGAGGTGATTGGTAGCACTGTTTTTGGAGATTGTGAGGAGGATTATTTGGATCGCACTGAAACTAAGTGACAAGGAGAATATACTCTGATAAAAATAATAAAGAAGTTTTCTGAGAAGCTACTTTGTGATGTGGGAATTCATCTCACAGTGTTGCACCTTTCTTTTCATGGAGCAGTTTGCCAACACTGTTTTCATGGAATATGCAAAGGGATATTTGGGAGCACGTTGAGGCCTATGGTGAATAAGGAAATATCATTAGATCAATACTGGATAGAACCTTCCTGAGAAACTGCTTTGTAATATGTGAATTCATCTCACAGAGTTGCAAAGTTCTTTTCATTTAGCAGTCTGCCAACAATGTTTTTTTGGAATCTGCAATGGAATATTTCACAGTGCATTGAAGCTTACTGTGACTAAGGAAACATCTTCATATAAAAACTATAAAGAAGCTTTCTGAGAAACCGCTTTGTGATGTGTTAATTCATCTCCCAGAGTTTCACGATTATTTAATGGATCAGTTTGGTAGCACTGTTTTAGGGGAAACTGAGAAGGTATATTTTGGATCACATTGAAGCCAATGGTGACAAAGGAAATACACTCAGATAAAAACTAGAAAGAGTCTTTCTGAGAAAGTTTTTTGTGACGTGTGATTTCATCTCACAGACTTATACCATTCCTTTCAATGAGCAGTTAGCTAACACTGTATTTGTGGAATCTGCAATAGGATATTTGGAAGTGCTTTGAAGCCAATGGTGACAAAGAAATAATCAGATAAAAACCAAAAAGAAGTTTTCTGATAAACTGCTTTGTGACATGCGAACTCAACTCACAGACTTACACTGATCTTTTCATTGAGCAGTTTGCTCACACTGTTTTCTTGGAATCTGCAATAGGATGTTTCAGAGCACATTGAAGTTATGGTGACAAGGAAATATCCTCAGAAAGAATCTAGAAAGAAGTTTTTTGAGAAACTGCTTTGTGATGTGTGAATCCATCTCACAGAGTTACATGATACTTTGCATGCAGCAGTTTTGTCACCTTGTTTTTGGGGAATCTGAGAAGGGATATTTTGGATTGCCTTAAAGCTTATGGTGACAAATGAAACATCCTCAGATAAAAACTAGAAAGAAGCTTCCTGAGAAACTTCTTGGTGATGTGTGAATTCAACTCACAGAATTACACCTTTCTTTTCATGGAGCAGTTTGATAACACTGTTTTCATGGAATCTGCAAAGGGATATTTACGAGTGCATTGAGACCTATGGTGAAAAAGGAATTATACTCAGATAAAAACTAGAAAGAAGCTTTGTGAGAAACTACTTTGTGAAGTGTGAATTCATCTCACAGGTTTACACTGTCTTTTTCAGTGAGCAGTTTCTTAACACTGTTTCCTTGGAATCTTCAGCGGGATATTTTGGAGTGCATTGAAGCTTAGGGTGACAAACGAAATATCTTCATATAAAAATAGAACGAAGCTTTCTGAGAAACTGCTTTGTGATGTTTAATTCATCTGGCAGATTTACATGATTCTTTTCATGGATCAATTTATTAGCACTGTTTTTGGGGAATCTTAGAAGGGATATTTGGATCACATTGAAGCCTATGGTGACAAAGGAGATATCCTTAGGTAAAAACTGGAAAGAACCTTCCTGAGAAACTGCCTTCTGATGTGTGAATTCATCTCCCAGATTTACATCTCCCGGTTTCTTTTCATGGAGTAGTTTGCTAACAGTGTTTTCATGGCATCTGCAAAGGGATATTAGGGAGCACATTGAGGTCTATAGTGAAAAAGGAAATATCCTCATAGAAAAACTAGAAAGAAGTTTTCTGAGAATCTACTTTGTGATGTTTGAATTCAAGGCAGAGAGTTACACTATACCTTTCATGGAGTAGTATGCTAACACTGTTTTCTTGGAATCTACAATGGCATATTTTGGAGTGTATTGAAGCTTATGGTGACAAAGGAAATGCCCTCATATAAAAACTAGAAAGAAGCCTTCTGAGAAACTGTTTTATGATATGTTAATTCAGCTCAGAGAGATACACGATTCCTTTCATGGATCAGTTTGGTAGCACTGTTTTTGGGGAATCTGAGAAGGGATATTTTAGATTGCCATGAAGCCTATGGTGACTAAGGAAATATCCTCAGATGAAAACTAGAGAGAAGGTTTCTGAGAAAGTTCTTTGGGTTGTGTGAATTCATCTCACAGAGATACACCTTTCTTTTCAGGGAGCAGTTTGCAAACACTGTTTTTATGGAATCTGCAAAGGGATATTTTTGGGCACATTGAGGCCTATGGTGAAAATGGAAGTGTCCTCAGATAAAACTAGAAAGAAGTTTTCTGAGAAACTGCTTTGTGATGGGTGAATTCATCTCACAGAGCTATGCCGTGCTTTTCTTTGAGCCTTTTGACAACACAGTTTTCATGGAGTCTGCAATAGGATATTTGGGAGT
>NW_012102228.1:43072-50044 GCF_000951045.1 Mandrillus leucophaeus | reverse complement strand
CCACCTCAAAAAAAAAAAAAAAAAGAAAAGAAAAGAAAAGAAAAACCACAAAGAAGCTTTCTGGGAAACCACTTTGTGATGTGATAATTTATCTCAAACAGTTACACAATTCTTTTCATGGATCAGTTTGGTAGCACTGTTTTTGGGGAACCTGAGAAGGGGTATTTTTGATAGCATGGAAGCCTAAAGTAACTAAGGAAATATCATCAGATAAAAGCTAGAAAGGAGCTTTCTGAGAAAATTCTTTGTGATATGTGAATTCATCTCACAGAGTTAATTGTTCTTTACAAGGAGCAGTTCACTAACACTGTTTTCATGAATATGTAAAGGGATATTTTGGAGGGCATGGACGCCTATGGTGAAAAAGGAAATATCCTCAGATAAAAACTAGAAAGAAGCTTTCTGAGAAAGTGCTTTGTGATGGGTGAACTCATTTCCAGAGCTACATTGTGCTTTTCTTTGAACCATTTGATAACACTGTTTTTGCAGAGTCTGCAATAGGATATTTCGGAGTGCTTTGAAGCCTATTGTGACAAAGGAAATATCCTCAGAAAACAAGTTAAAAGAAGCTTTCTGAGAAACTGCTTTTTGTTGTGTGAATTCATCTCACAACGTTACACTGTTCTGTTCATGGATCAGTTTACTAACACTGTTTTCTTGGAATCTGCAATGGGATATTTCAGAATACATTTAAGTTTATGGTGACAAAGGAAATATTCCGAGACAAAAACTAGAAAGAAGCTTTCTGAGGAACTGCTTTGTGATTTTTGAAATCATCTCACAGAGTTATACCTTTCTTTTCATGGAGCAGTTTGGTAGTCCTGTTTTTGGAGAATCTAAGAAGGGAGATTTTGGATCACATTGAAGCCTGTGGTGTCAAAGGAAATATTCTCAGATTGAAACTAGAAAGAAGCTTTCAGAGAAACTTCTTTGTAATATGTGAATTCACCTCACAGAGTTACAATTTTCTTTTCATGGAGCAGTTTGATAACACTGTTTTTGTGAAACCTGCAAAGAAATATTTTAGAGTGCACTGAGGCCTATGCTGAAAAAGGAAATATCCTCAGATTAAAACTAGAAGGAAGCTTTCTGAGAAACTTCTTTGTGATGTGTGTATTCATCTCACAGAGTTACACTGTTGTTTTCATTGAGAAGTTTGCTAACACTGTTTTCTAGGATCTGCAATGGGATACTTCAGAGTGCATTGAAGCTTATGGTGACAAAGGAAATATATTCATATAAAAACTAGAAAGAAGCTTTCTAAGAAACCACTTTGTGATGTGTTAATTCATCTCCCAGAGTTACACAATTCTTTTCATGGATCAATTTTTTAGCACTGTTTTTGGGAATCTGAGTAAGGATATTTTGGATAGCATTGAAGCCTCAGGTGTCAATAAATTATCCTCAGATAAAAACTAGAAAGAAGTTTTCTGAGAAAGGCACTGTTGTTGTGTGAATTCATCTCACAGAGTTACACCTTGGTTTCCATGGAGCAGTTTGCTAACACTGTTTTTGTGGAATCTGCAAAGGAATACTTGGGACTGCATTGAGGCCTATAGTGAAAAAAGAATTATTATCAGATAAAAACTAGAAACAAACTTTGTGAGAAACTACTTTGTGATGTGTGTATTCATCTAACAGAGTATCACCTTTCTGTTCATGGAGCAGATTGCTAACATAGTTTGAGTGGAATCTGCAAAGGGATGTTTGGGAGCACATTGAGGCCCATGGTGAAAAAGGAAATATCCTCAGAGAAAAAGTAGAAAGAAGCTTTCTGAGAAACTGATTCATGATGTGTAATTTCATCTTACAGATTTACACTGTTAATTTCATTGAGCCATTTGCTAACACTGTTTTCCTGGAGGCTACAATGGGATATTTTGGAGCACATTGACACTTATGGTGACAAAGGAAATATCCTCATATTAAAACGAGAAAGAAACTTTCTGAGAAACCTCTTTGTGATATGTTAATTCATCTGACAGAGTTACACAATTCTCTTCATGGATCAGTTTTTGGGGAATCTAAGAAGGGATATTTTGGATTGCATTGAAGCCTATGGTGACGAAGGAGATATCCTCAGATAAAAACTAGAAAGAATCTTTCTGAGAAAGTTCTTTGTGATGTTTGAATTCATGTCACAGATTTACACCTTTCTATTCATGAAGCCGTTTTCTTTGAATCTGTGGAGGGATATTTGGGAGAGCATTGAGGCCTATAGTGAAAAACGAAATATCGTTGGATAAAAACTAGAAAGATTTCTGAGAAAGTGCTTTGTGATATGTGAATTCATCTTACAGAGTTACACCATTCTTTTCATTGAGCAGTTTGATAGCACTGTTTTTGTGGAATCTGCAATATGAAATTTGAGAGTGCATTGTAGCCTATGGTGACAAAGGAAATATCCTCAGTTGAAAACCAAAAAGAAGCTTTCTAAGAGAGTGCTTTATGTTGTGTCAATTCATCTCACAGAGTTACACCATTCTTTTCATGGAGCAGTTTGCTAACACTGTTATCGTGGAATCTGCGAAGGGATTTTTGGGAACGATTTGATGCCTATTGTGAAAAAGCAAATATCCTCAGATAAAAACTAAACAGATGCTTTCTGAGAAACTGCTTTGTGATGCATGAATTCATCTCATAGAGTTACATTGTTCTTTTCGTGGAGCAGTTGTTAACACTGTTTTCTTGGAATCTGCAATAGGATATTTCAGAGTGCATTGAAGCTTTTGGTGACAAAGTAAATATCCTCACATAAAAACTGGAAAGAAGCTTTCCGAGAAAGTGCTTTATGTTGTCTTAATTCATTTCACGGAATTACATGATTCTTTTCATGGATCAGTTTGGGAGCATTCTTTTTCAGGAATCTGAGAAGGGATATTTGGGATTGCATTGAAGCCTGTGGTGACAAAGGAAATATCCTCAGATAAAAACTAGAAAGGATCTTTCTGAGAGAGTACTTTGTGATATGTCAATTCTTCTCACAGTGTTACACCTGTTTTTTTTTTTTTATGGAGTAGTTTGCTAACACTGTTTTCATGGATTCTGCAAAGGGATATTTGGGAATGCATGGAGGATTATGGTGATAAAGGAATTATGCTCTGATAAAAACAAAAAATAAGGTTTCTGTGAAACTGCTTTGTGATGTGTAAATTCATCTCACAGAGTTACACCGTACTTTTCATTGGGAAGTTTGCTAACACTTCTTGCATGGAATCTGCAATAGGATATTTGTGAGCACATTGAGGCCTATGGTGAAAAGTAAAATATCCGCAGACAAAAAATAGAAAGAAGCTTTCATAGAAAATTCTTTCTTATTTGTGAATTCATGTCACAGAATTACACGATCCTTTTCATGAAGCAATTTGTTAACACTGTTTTCGTGGAAACTGCAAATGGATATTCAGGAGTGCATTGATTCCTCTGGTGATAAAGGAAATATCCTCAGACAAAAACTAGAAAGAAGCTATCTGAGAAACTTCTTTGGGATGTGTGAATTCATCTTACAGAGTTGCACTGTTCTGTTCATTGAGCAGTTTGATAACACTGTTTTTGTGGAATCTGCAATAGGATATTTGGGAGCACATTGAAGCCTATGGTGACAAAGGAAATATCCTCAGATGAAAACCAGAAAGCTTTCTGTGAAATGCTTTGGGATATGTGAATTCATCTCACAGCATTACACCATTCTTTTCACTGAGAAGTTTGCTAACACTTTGTTCGTGGAAACTGCAAT
Source organism: Mandrillus leucophaeus (assembly GCF_000951045.1). Taxonomy (NCBI): domain Eukaryota; kingdom Metazoa; phylum Chordata; class Mammalia; order Primates; family Cercopithecidae; genus Mandrillus; species Mandrillus leucophaeus. Next base: position 46,308 of record NW_012102228.1, on the reverse strand, counting down.
GGGATATTCAGGAGTGCATTGAGGAATATGGTGAAAAAGGAAACATGATCAGATAAAAACTAGAAAGAAGGTTTCCGAGAAACTGCTTTGTGATGTGTGAATTCATCTCACAGTGTTACACCATTATTTTCATGGAATAGTTTGGTAGCCTGTTTTTGGGGAATCTGAGAAGGGATATTTTGTATCACATTGAAAACTATGGTGACAAAGGAAATATCCTCAGATAAAAACAATAAAGAATCTTTCTGAGAAATCTTCTTTGTGATGTGTGAATTCATCTCACAGATTTACACCTCCTTTTCATGGAGCAGTTTGCTAACACTATTTTTGTGGAATCTGGAAAGGGATATTCGTGAGAGCATTGAGGCAAATGGTGACAAAGAAATTATCCTCAGACAAAAACTAGATGGATGCTTTCTGAGAAATTGCTTTGTGATGTGTGTATTCACATCACAGAATTACACGATTCTATTCTTGGAACAGTTTGCTAACACAGTTTTTGTGGAATCTGCAATAGGATATTTGGGAGCACATTGAAGCCTATGTTGACAAACGAATTATCCTCAGACAAAAACCAAAAAGAAGCTGTCTGGGAAACTACTTCATGATGTGTGAATTTATCTCACAGATTTAAAACTTTGGTTCATGGAGCAGTTTGTTAACACTGTTTTCATGTAATCTGCAAAGGGTTATCTGGGAGCACATTGAGGCCTATAGTGAAAAAGGAAATATCCTCAGATAAAAACTAGAAAGAAGCTTTCTGAGAAACTGCCTTGTGATGTGTGAGTTCATCTTACAGAGTTATACTATTCTTTTCGTTGGGCAGTTTGATAACACTTTTTTCGTGGAATCTGCAATAGAATATTTCAGAGGTCATTGAAGCCTATGGTGACAAAGGAAATATCCTCTGACAAAAACCAAAAGGAAACTTTCTGTTAAACAGCTTTGTGATGTGTGAATTCGTCTCACAGATTTACACCATTTTTTTCATTAAGAAGTTTGCTAACACCTTTTTCGTTGGATTTGCCATGGAATATTCAGGAGCACCTTGAAGAATATGGTGAAAAAGGAAATAGCCTCAGATAAAAAATAGAAAGAAACTTTCTGAGAAACAGTTTTGTGAAGTGTGAATTCTTCTTACAGAGATATACTGTTCTTTTCATGGATCAGTTTGGTAGCACTGTTTTTGGGGAGTCAGAGAAGGGATATTTTAAATGGCATTGTAGCCTATGGTGACAAAGGAGATATCCTCAGATTAAAAACTAGAATGAAGCCTTCTGAGAAACTGCTTTGTGATATGTGATTTTACCTCACCGAGTTACACCATGATTTTCACTGAGTAGTTTGATAACACTGTTTTCTTGGAATCTGCAATGGGATATTTCAGAGCACATTGAAGCTTATGGTGACAAAGGAAACATCCTCATGTAAAATCTTGAAAGAAGCGTTCTGAGAAACTGATTTGTGATGTGTTAATTCACTTCACAAAGTTGCAAGTTTCTTTTCAGGGAACAGTTTGGTGGTACTATTTATGGGGAATCTCGGAATGGATATTTGGGATCGCATTGAAGCATATGGCGACAAAGGAAACATCCTCAAGTAAAAACTAGAAATAAGCTCGCTGAGAAAGTTCTTTGTGAAGTGTCAATTCCTCTTCACAGAATCACACCTGCCTTTTCATAGAGAAGTTTCCTAACACGGTTTTCATGAAATCTGCAAAGGGGTATTTGGGAGCTCATTGAGGCCTATAGTGAAAAAGGAAATATCCTCAGATAAAAACTAGAAAGAAGCTTTCTGAGAAAGTGCTTTTTGATGTGTGAGTTCATCTGACAGGTGACACCATTCTTTTCATTGAGCAATTTGATAACAGTGTTTTCATGGTATCTGCAATAGGATATTTGGGAGTGCTTTGAAGCTTGCGGTGACAAAGGAAATATCCTCAGATAAAAACCAAAATAAGCTTTCTGTGAAACTGCTTTGTGATGTGTCTATTCATCTCACAGTGTTACAATGTTCTTTTCATTGAGAAATTTGCTAACAATTTTTTCGTGGAATCTGCAAAGGGATAATTGGTAGTTCATTGAGAAATATGGTGAAAAAGTAAATATCCTCAGATAAAAACTAGAAAGAAGCTTTCTGAGAAAGAGCTTTGTGATGTGTGAATTCATCTCACAGAGATACACCATTCATTTCATGGATCAGTTTCATTGCACTGTTTTTGGGGAATCTGAGAAGGGGTATTTTTGATCACTTTGAATCCAATGGTGACAAAAGAAATATCCTCAGATAAAAACTAGAAAGAGACTTTCTGAGAAAGTTCTTTATGATGTCTGAATTCATCTCATAGAGTTACACCTTCCTTTTCATGGAGCAGTTTACTAACACTGTTTTCATTTATTCTGCAAAGGATATATGGGAGTGTGCTTTTTGATGTGTGAGTTCATCTGACAGATTACACTGTTCTTTTCATTGAGCAATTTGATGACACTGCTTTCTTGGAATCTGCAATAGGATATTTGGGAGCACATTGAAGACTTTGGTGACCAAGGAATTATCCTCACATGAAAACCAAAAAGAAGCGTTCTGTGAAACTGTTTTATAATGTGTGAATTCATCTCATAGATTTACACTGTTCTTTTCATTGAGCAGTTTGCTAACACTGTTTTCTTCGCATCTGCAATGGGATATTTTGGAGTACATTGATAGTGATGGTGACAAAGGAAATATCCTCAGACAAAAACCAGAAAGAAACGTTCTGAGAAACTGACTTGTGATTCGTGAATTCATCTCACAGTTACACTATACGTTTCATGGAGCAGTTTAGTGGCACTGTTTTTGGGGAATATGCAATGGGCTATTTGGGAGCACATTGAGGCCTATTGTGAAAAAGGAAGTATTCTCAGACAATAATTAGAGAGATGCTTCCTGAGAAATATCTTTGTGATTTGTGAATTCATCTCATGGAGTTATACCTTTGTTTTTCTGGAGAAGTTTGGTAGCACTGTTTTTGGGGAATCTGAGAAGAGGTATTTTGGATGGCATTGAAGCCTATGGTGAAAAAGGAAATATCCTCAGATAAAAAATATAAAGAAGGTTTCTGGCCGGGCACAGTGCCTCAAGCCTGTAATCCCAGCACTTCGGGAGGCCGAGACGGGCGGATCACGAGGTCAGGAGATTGAGACCATCCTGGCTAACACGGTGAAACCCCATCTCTACTAAAAATACAAAAAACTAGC
>NW_012102228.1:39051-43021 GCF_000951045.1 Mandrillus leucophaeus | reverse complement strand
AAAAAATTAGCTGGGCATGGTGGTGGGCAATTGTAGTCCCAGCTATTTGGGAGGCTGAGGCAGGAGAATGGCGTGAACCTGGGAGGCAGAGCTTGCGGTGAGCTGAGATCATGCCACTGCACTCCAGCCTGGGTGACAGAGCACGAGGTCAGGAGATTGAGACCATCCTGGCTAACACGGTGAAACCCCATCTCTACTAAAAATACAAAAAACTAGCTGGGCGAAGTGGTGGGCAATTGTAGTCCCAGCTACTTGGGAGGCTGAGTCAGGAGAATGGTGTAAACATGGGAGGCGGAGCTTGCAGTGAGCCGAGATCCGGCCACTGTACTCCAGCCTGGGCGGCAGAACAAGACTCCATCTCAAAAAAAAAAAAAAAAAGTTTCATGATTCTTTTCATGGATCAGCTGGGTAGCACTGTTTCTGGGTTACCTGAGAAGGGATATTTGGGATCACTTTGAAGCCTATGATGACAAAGGAAATATCCTCAGATAAAAACTAGACAGAAGTTTTCTGAGAAGCTGCTTTGTGATGTGTGAATTCATCTCACAGAGGAACACCTTCCTTTTCATGGGGCTATTTGCTAACACTCTTTTCGTGGAATCTGCAAAGGGACATTTGGGAGTGCATTGGGGAATATGGTATAAATCTAAATATCCTCAGACAAAAACTAGAAAAATGCTCTCTGAGAAATTGCTTTGTGATGTGTGAATTCGTCTCACAGAGTTACACTGTTCTTTTCAATGAGCAGTTTGCCAACACTGTTTTCATGGAATCTACAAAGGGATATATGGGAGCTCATTGATGCCTGTAGTGAAAAAGGAAATATCCTCAGATAAAAACAAGAAAGAAGTTCTCTGAGAAACTACATTTTGACGGGTGAATTCATCTTACAGAGTTACACCGTTCTTTTCCTTCAGCTGTTTGGTAACACTGTTTTCATGGAATGTGCAATAGGATATTTGAGAGCACATTGAAGCCTATGGTGACAAAGGTAATATCCTCAGATAAAAATGTAAAGAATCCTTCTAAGAAACCACTTTGTGATTTTGAATTCTTCTCACAGAGTTACATGATTCTTTTCATGGATCATTTTGTAGCACTGTTTTCGGGGAATCTGAGAAGGGATATTTTGGATCACATTGAAGCCTATGGTAACAAGGAAATATCCTCAGATAAAAACTGGAAAGAAGGTTTCTGAGAAAGTTCTTTGTGATGTGTGAATTCATCTTGTAGTGTTACACCTTCCTTTTCATGGAGCAGTTTACTATCACTGTTTTCGTGGAATCTGCAAAGGGACATTTGGGAGTGCATTGAGGCCTATGACAAAAAAGGAAATATCCTCAGACAAAAAGTAGAAAGAAACTTTCTGAGAAACTGCTTTGTGATGTGTCAATTCAACTCATGGTGTTACACTCTTCTTTTCATGGTGCAGTTTGCTAACACTGTTTTCTTGGAAGCTGCATTGGGATATTTCAGAGCACCTTGAAGCTTATGGTAATGAAGGAAACATCCTCAGATAAAAAACAGAAAGAAACTTTCTGAGAAACTGTTTTGTGATGTTTGATTTCATCTCACAAAGTTACACTCTTCTTTTCATTGATCAGTTTGCTAACACTGTTTTCTTGGAATCTGCACGGGGATATTTTGGAGTGCATTGAAGCTTATAGTGACAAAGGAAATATCCTGAGACAAAAACTACATAGAAGCTTTCTGAGGACCTGCTTTTTGATTTGTGAATTCATCTCACAGAATTACAATGTAATTTACATTGAGCTGTTTGAGCACAGTCTTTTCATGGAACCTGCAAAGGGATATTTGGGAGCACATTGAGGCCTATGGTGACACAGGAAATATCCTCAGGTATAAACTAGAAAGAAGCTTCCTGAGGAACTGCTTCATGATGTGTGAATTCATCTCACTGTTTCTCTGTTCTTTTCATTGGGCAGTTTGCTAACACTGTTTTCTTGGAAACTGCAATGGGAAATTTTAGAGCTCATTGAGCTTATGGTGAAATAGGAAATATCCTCAGAAAAAGCAGAAAGAAGGTTTCTGGGATACCATTTTGTGATGTGTTAGTTCATGTCACAGAGTTACACGATTCTTTTCATGGATCAGTTTGGTAGCACTCTTTTTGAGGAATCTGAGAGGGGATATTTTGGATGGCATTTAAACCTATGGTGACAAAGGAAACATTCTCAGATAAAAACTAGAAAGGAGGTTTTTGAGAAAGTTCTTTGTGATGTGTGAATTCAACTCACAGAGTTACACGTTTCTTTTCATGGAACAGTTTGGTAACACTGTTTTTGGGGAATCTCAGAAGGGATACTGAGGATCACATTGAAGCCTACAGTGACAAAGGAAATATCCTCAGATAAAAACTAGAAAGAAGCTTCCTGAGAAACCTCTTGGTGATGTGTGAATTCGTCTCACAGAGTTTCAGATTTCTTTTCATGAAGCAGATTGCTAACACTGTTTTTGTGGAATCTGCAAAGGGATATTTGGAAACACATCGTGGCCTATGGTAAAAAAAATAAGTATTCCCAGGTAAAAACTAGAAAGAAGTTCTCTGAGAAACTGATTTGTGATGGGTGAATTCATCTCAGAGAGTTACACCATTCTTTTCCTTGAGTTGTTTGTTAACACTGCTTTCATGGAATGTGCAATAGGATATTTGAGAGCACATTGAAGCCTATGGTGACAAAGGAAATATTCTAAGATAAAAATTAGAAAGAAGTTTATGACAAAGTTCTGTGTGAAGTGTGAATTCATGTCACAGTGTTACACCTTACTTTTCATGGAGCAGTTTGCTACCACTGTTTTCATGGCATCTGCAAAGGGATATTTAGGAGCACATTGAGGCCTATGATGGAAAAAGGAATATCCTCAGATAAAAAGGAGAAAGAAGCTTTCTGAGAAACTGTTTTCCAATGTGTGAATTCATCTCACGGTGTTACACTGTTCTTTTCATGGAGCAGTTTGCTAACATTGTTTCCTTGGAAGCTGCAATGAAATATTTCAGAGCACCTTGAAACTTATGGTTTGAAAGGAAACATCCTCAGATTAAAAAACAAAAAAAGTCTTTTGAAGAAACTGCTTTGCCATGTTTGAATTCATCTCACCAAGTTACACTGTTCTTTTGATTGATGAGATCGCTAATGCTGTGTTCTTGGAAGCTGAAATGGGATACTTCAGAGAGCCTTGAAGCTTATGATGACAAAGGAAATGCCCTCAGATAAAAAGTAGAAAGAAGCTTTCTGAGAAACTGCTTTGTGATGTGTGAATTCATCTTACACAGTTACACCTTTCTTTCCATGGAGTCGTTTGCTAACACTGTTTTCATGGAATCTGCAAAGGGATATTTGGGAGCACATTGAGGCCTACAGTGAAAAAAGAAATATCCTCAGACAAAAACTAGAAAGAAGCTTTCTGAGAAACTGCTTTGTGATGTGTGAATTCATCTCACTGAGATATATGATTCTTTTCATGGATCACTTGGTAGCACTCTTTTGGGGAATCTGAGAAGGGATATTTGGGAAAACACTGAAGTCTATGGTGACAAAGGAAATAACCTCAGATAATAATTAGAAAGACTCTGATAAAGTTCTTTGTGATGTGCGAAATCATTTCATAGAGTTACACCATTGTTTTCACTGAGTAGCTTGTGAACACAGTTTTTGTGTTATCTGCAAAGGGATATTTGGGGGCGCATCAAGGACTATAGTGAAAAAGGAAATATCCTCAGATAAAAACTAGAAAGAAGCTGTCTGAGAAACTGCTTTGTGATGTGTGAATTCATCTCACAGAGTTACACTCTTCTTTTCATTGAGAAGTTTCTTTTTTTTTTACAATTTTTATTTTTTTATTATTTTTTTATTATTTATTTATTTATTTTTATTATTATTATACTTAAGTTCTAGGGTACATGTGCATAACGTGCAGGTTTGTTACATATGTATACTTGTGCCATGTT
>NW_012102228.1:24292-37275 GCF_000951045.1 Mandrillus leucophaeus | reverse complement strand
TCTGTTACTGGTGTATAAGAATGCTTGTGATTTTTTCACATTAATTTTGTATCCTGAGACTTTGTTGAAGTTAACAGCTTAAGGAGACTTTGGGCTGAGATGATGGGATTTTCTAAATATACAATCATGTCCTCTGCCAACAGGGACAATTCGACTTCTTCTTTTCCTAACTGAATACCCTTTATTTCTTTCTCTTGTTTGATTGCCCTAGCAGAACTTCCAACACTATGTTGAATAGGAGTGGTGAGAGAGGGCATCCCTGTCTTGTGCCAGTTTTCAAAGGGAGTGCTTCCGGTTTTTGCCCATTCAGTATGATATTGGCTGTGGGTTTGTCATAAATAGCTCTTTTTATTTTGAGATACGTTCATCAATACTGAATTTTCTAATTTTTATATGAGGATATTTCCTTTGTCACCCTAAGCTTCAATTCGCTCCAAAATATCCCTTTGCAGATTCCAAGAAAACAGTGTTATCAAACACCACAATGAAAACAATGATGTAGCAAGAGAAATATCCTCAGAAAAAAAACAGAAAAAAGCTTTCTGAGAATCCGCTTTACGATTTGTGAATTCATCTCACAGGGTTACATGATATTTTTCATGGAACACTTTGGAAGCACTGCTTTTGGGGAATCTGAGAAGGGATATTTTGGATCACATTGAAGCCTATGGTGACAAAGGAAATATCCTCAGAGGAAAAGTAGAAAGAACTTTCTGAGAAAGTTCGTTGAGATGTGGGAATTCATCACACCGAGTTACATCTGTTGTTTTATGGAGCAGTTTCCTAAAACTGTTTTCCTGGAACCTGCAAAGGGATATTTGGGTGCACATTGAGGCCTATGGTGAAAAAGGAAATATCCTCAGATAGAAACTAGAAAGAAGCTGTCTGAGAAACTGCTTTGTGATGTGTGAATTCGTTTAAAACAGTTACACTGTCCTTTCCATTCAGCTGTTTGCCTACACTGTTTTCATGGAATCTGCAAAGGGATATTTGGGAGCACATTGGGTCCTATAGTGGAAAAATATATATATACTCATCTAAATACTAGAAAGGAGCTTTATGAGAATCTGTTTTATGATGTTTTAACTCGTCTCACAGAGTTACATCATTCTTTTCATTGAGCAGCTTGATAAAACTGTTTTTGTGGAATCTGCAATAGGATATATGGGAACACATTGAACGCTAGGGTGACAAAAGAAATATCCTCACAAAAAAAGCAAAAAGAAGCCTTCTGAGAAACTGCTTTGTGATGTGTGAATTCATCTCACAGAGTTACACTGTTCTTTTCATTGAGGAGTTTGCTAACACTGTTTTCTTGGAATCTGCAATGCGATATTTTGGAGCGAATTGAAGCTAATGGTGACAAAGGAAATATCCTCAGAGAAAAACTAGAAAGAAGATTTCTGTGAAACTGCTTTGTGATTTGTGAATTCATCTGACAGAGTTACACGATTCTTTTCATGGAGCAGTTTGGTAGCAGTGTTTTTGGGGAATCTGAGAAGGGATATTTTGGATCGCATTGAACCATTTGGTGACAAAGGAAATGTCCTCAGATTAAAACTAGAAAGAAGCTTTCTGTGAGAGCTCCTTGTGATTTGTGGATTCATCTAACAGTGTTACACCTGTCTTTGCATGGAGCAGATTGCTAACACTGTTTTCATCGAATCTGCAAAATGATATTTGGGTGCTCATTGAGGCCTCTGGTGAAAAAGGAAATATCCCCAGGAAAAACTAGAAAGATGCATTTGAACAAAGTTCTTGTGATGTGTGAATTCATTTGACAAAGTTACACCTTACTTTTCATGGAGAGTTTGCTAACACTGTTTTCATGAAATCTGCAAAGGGATATTTGGGAGTGCATTGAGGCCTATGTTGATAAAGGAAATATCCTCAGATAAAATCTAGAAAGAAACTTTCTGAGAAATTGCTTTGTGATGTGCAAATTCATCTCACAGAGTTACAGTGTTCTTTTCAGTGTGCAGTTTGTTAACTCTGTTTTCTTGTAATCTGCAATGGGATATTTCAGAGTGCATTGAAGCTTGTGGTGACAAAGTAAATATTCTCATATAAAAACTAGAAAGAAACTTTCTCAGAAACTGCTTTGTGATGTGTTAATTCATCTCATGGAGTTACACGATTCTTTTCATGGATCAGTTTGGTATCACTGTTTTTGGGCAATCTGAGAAGGAATGTTTTGGATGACATTTAAGCCTATGGTGTCTAAGGAAATATCCTCAAATAAAAACCAGAAAGAAGTTTTCTGAGATAGTTCTTGTGTTGTGGGAAATTATCTCAAAGAGTTACACCTTTCTTTTCATGAGGCAGTTTGCTAACAGAGTTTTCATGGAATCTGCAAAGGGATATTTGGGAGTGCAGTGAGGCCTATTGCAAAAAAGGAAATATCCTCATTAAAACCCGAAAGAAACTCTCTGAGTGTCTGCTGTATGATTTGTGAATTCATCTCATAAAGTTACACTGTTCTTTTCATAGAACAGTTTGCTAAATGTGTTTTCTTGGAATCTGCAATGGCGTATTTCGGAGCACATTGAAGCTTATGGTGACAAAATAATATCCTCATATAAAGACAAGAAAGATGCTTTTTGAGAAACCACTTTGTGATGTGCTAACTCTTTTCACAGAGCTACACGATTCCTTTCATGTCTCAGTTTGGTAGCAGTGTTTTTGAGGAATCTGAGAAGGGATATTTTGGATCGCATTGAAGCCCATGAAGACATAGGAAATACAATCATATAAAAACTGCAAACAAGGTTTCTAAGAAACTGCTTTATGATGTGTTAATTCATCTCACTGTGATAAAATTTTCTTTTCATGGAGCAGTTTGCTAACACTGTTTTCCTGGAATCTGCACAGGGATATATGGGAGTGCAATGTTGCCTATCATGAAAAAAGAAATACCCACAGATAAATACTAGAAAGAAGCTTTCTGATAACCTGCTTTCTGATGTGTGAATTCATCTCACAGTGCTACACCGTTACGTCCATTGCCAAGTTTGGTGACACTGTTTTCATGGAATATGCAAGAGGATATTTGGGAGCTCATTGATGTCTAGGGTGACAAAGGATATGTCCTCATAGAAAAAGCAAAAAGGAGCTTTCTGAGAAAGTGCTTTGTGATGTGTGAATTCATCTCACAGATTTGCACGATTCTTTTCATGCAGCAGTTTGGTGGCACTGTTTTTGGGCCACCTGAGAAGGTATATTTTGAACCGCATTGAAGCCTGTGGTGTCAAAGGAAATATCCTCAGATAAAAACTGGAAAGAAAGTTTCTGAGAAAGTTGTTTGTGATGAGTGAATTTATCTCACATTGCTAGACTTTACTTTTCACTGAGCAGTGTGCTAACATTGCTTTCGTAGAATCTGCAAAGGGATATTTTGGTGCTCATTGAGGCCTATGGTGAAAAAGGAAATATCCTGAGATAAAAACTAGAAATAAGCGTTCTGAGAAACTGCTTTGTGATGCCTCAATTCACCTCACAGAGTTACACTGTTCTTTTCATTGAGCAGTTTGCTAACACTGTTTTCTTGGAATCTGCAATGGGATATTTCAAAGCACATATAAGCTTACGGTGATAAAGGAAATATCCTCATATAAAAACTACAAAGAAGATTTCTGAGAAACAACTTTGTGATGCAATAATTCATCTCACAGACTTACGTGATTCTTTTCATGGATTAGTTTTGTAGCCCTGTTTTGGGGAACCTGAGAAGGAATATTTTGGATCGCATTGAAGCCTATGGTGATGAACAACATGTTCTCAGATAAGAACAAGAAAGTAGGTTTCTGAGAAAGTACTTTCTGATGTGTGAATTCATCTCACAGAGATACACCATTCTTTTCATGGAGCAGTTTGGTAAAACTGTTTTTGTGGAACCTGCAAAGGGATATTTGGGAGTGCACTGAGGTCTATAGTGAAAGCAAAAATAATAAAGACAAGAAAGATGCTTTTTGAGAAACCACTTTGTGATGTGCTAATTCTTTTCACAGAGCTACACGATTCCTTTCATGTCTCAGTTTGGTAGCAGTGTTTTTGAGGAATCTGAGAAGGGATATTTTGGATCGCATTGAAGCCCATGAAGACATAGGAAATACAATCATATAAAAACTGCAAACAAGGTTTCTAAGAAACTGCTTTATGATGTGTTAATTCATCTCACTGTGATAAAATTTTCTTTTCATGGAGCAGTTTGCTAACACTGTTTTCCTGGAATCTGCACAGGGATATATGGGAGTGCAATGTTGCCTATCATGAAAAAAGAAATACCCACAGATAAATACTAGAAAGAAGCTTTCTGATAACCTGCTTTCTGATGTGTGAATTCATCTCACAGTGCTACACCGTTACGTCCATTGCCAAGTTTGGTGACACTGTTTTCATGGAATATGCAAGAGGATATTTGGGAGCTCATTGATGTCTAGGGTGACAAAGGATATGTCCTCATAGAAAAAGCAAAAAGGAGCTTTCTGAGAAAGTGCTTTGTGATGTGTGAATTCATCTCACAGATTTGCACGATTCTTTTCATGCAGCAGTTTGGTGGCACTGTTTTTGGGCCACCTGAGAAGGTATATTTTGAACCGCATTGAAGCCTGTGGTGTCAAAGGAAATATCCTCAGATAAAAACTGGAAAGAAAGTTTCTGAGAAAGTTGTTTGTGATGAGTGAATTTATCTCACATTGCTAGACTTTACTTTTCACTGAGCAGTGTGCTAACATTGCTTTCGTAGAATCTGCAAAGGGATATTTTGGTGCTCATTGAGGCCTATGGTGAAAAAGGAAATATCCTGAGATAAAAACTAGAAATAAGCGTTCTGAGAAACTGCTTTGTGATGCCTCAATTCACCTCACAGAGTTACACTGTTCTTTTCATTGAGCAGTTTGCTAACACTGTTTTCTTGGAATCTGCAATGGGATATTTCAAAGCACATATAAGCTTACGGTGATAAAGGAAATATCCTCATATAAAAACTACAAAGAAGATTTCTGAGAAACAACTTTGTGATGCAATAATTCATCTCACAGACTTACGTGATTCTTTTCATGGATTAGTTTTGTAGCCCTGTTTTGGGGAACCTGAGAAGGAATATTTTGGATCGCATTGAAGCCTATGGTGATGAACAACATGTTCTCAGATAAGAACAAGAAAGTAGGTTTCTGAGAAAGTACTTTCGATGTGTGAATTCATCTCACAGAGATACACCATTCTTTTCATGGAGCAGTTTGGTAAAACTGTTTTTGTGGAACCTGCAAAGGGATATTTGGGAGTGCACTGAGGTCTATAGTGAAAGCAAAAATATCCTCAGATAAAAACTAAAAAGAAGCTTTCTGAGAAACGGCTTTGTGAATTGTGAATTCATCTCACAGAGTTACACGGTTCTTTTCATTGTGCAGTTTGATAACACTGTTTTTGTGGCATCTGCAATAGGATATTTGGGAGTGCATTGAAGCCTATGGTGACAAAGGAAATTTCCTCAGATAAAAACCAAAAAGAAGGTTTCTGAGAAACTGCTTTGTGATGTGTGAGTTCATCTCATGGAGTTACACTGTCATTTTCTTTGAGCAGTTTGCTAACACTGTTTTCTTGAAATCTGGGATGGGATATTCTGGAGCATATTGTAGCTTATGGTGACAAAGGAAATATACTCAGACCAAAACTAGAAGGAAACTTTGTGAGAAACTGTTTTGATATTTGTGAATTCATCTCACAGAGTTACATGATTCTTTTCATGGAGCAGTTTGGTAGAACTGTTTTTGGGGAATCTGAGAAGGGATAGTTTGGATTGCATTGAAACCTATGGTGACAAAGGAAAGATATTCATATAAAAGCTGGAAAGAAGCTTTCTGAGAAATCTCTTTCTGATGTGTTAATTGATCTCACTGAGTTACACCTTTGTTTTCATTAAGCAGATTGCTAACACCGTTTTTTTTGTTTGTTTGTTTTTGTTTTATGTTTTGTTTTGGAATCTGCACAAGGATATGTGGGAGCACATTGAGGACTATAGTGAAAAAGGAAATATCCTGAGATAAAATCTAGAAAGTAGCATTCTGAGAAACTGCTTTGTGATTTGTGATTTCATCTCTGGGAGATACAACGTTCTTTTCATTGAGCAGTTTTTAACACCGTTTTTGTGGAATCTAAAATAGGATACTTGGGAGTGCATTTAAGCCTATGGAGACAAAGGAAATATGATCACATAAAAAAAGATAAAGAAGCTTTCTGAGAAACTTCTTTGTGTTGTGTGAATTTACTTCACAGAGATACACTGTTCTTTTCATGGAGCAGTTTGGTAGCACCGTTTTTGGGGATTCTGAGAAGGAATATTTTGGATCACATTGAATTCTTTTTTGACAAGTGAAATATCCTCAGATTAAAACTAGAAAGAAACTATCTGAGAAAACTCCTCATGATTTGGGAATTTATCTCACAGTGTTTTACCTTTCTTTTCATGGAGCAGTTTGCTAACACTTTTTTCATGGAATCTGCAAAGGGATGTTTGGGAGAGCATTGAGGCTGATGGTGAAAAAGTAAATATCCTCAGATAAAAAATAGAAATAAGCTTTCTGAGAAACTGCTTTGTGATGTGATTTCATCTCACAGAATTACACCTTCTTTAGACTGAGCAGTGGGCTAACACCATTTTTGTGGAATCTCCAAATGGATATTTTGGAGCACATTGAAGTCTGTGGTGAGAAAGGAAATACCCTCAGATAAAAACTGGAAAGCTTTCTGAGAAACTGCTTTGTGACGTGAATTTTTCTCAAAGAGTTGCAACGTTCTTTTCATTGAGCATTTTGCTAACACTGTTTTCATGGAGTATGCAATAGGATATTTCAGAGTGCATTGAAGCATATTGTGACAAAGGAAATATCCTGACATAAACTAGAAAGAAGTTTTCTCAGAAACCACTTTCTAATTTGTGAATTCATCTCACAGATTTACAATTTCCTTTTGTGGAGCAGTTTGTTAGCACTGCTTTTGGGGAATCTGAGAAGGGGTATTTTGGATCACAATGGAGCCTATGGTTGCAAAGGAAAAACTCAGATAAAACTAGAAAGAAGCTTTCTGAGAAACTGCTTTGTGATGTGTGGATTCATCTCAGAGATTTACACCTTTCTTTTCATGGATCAGTTTGCTAGCACTGTTTTTGTGGAATCTGCAAAGGGATATTTCAGAGCACATTGAGACCTATTGTGAAATAGGAAATAGCCTCAGATAAAAACTACAAAGAAGCTTTCTGAGAAACTTCTTTGTGATGTGTGAATTCACCTCACAGAGTTACACTATTTTCATTAGATAGTTTCCTAACATTGTGTTCTTGGAATCTGGAATGGGATATTTCTGAGTGCATTGAGGCTGGTGGTGACAAAGGAACTCTCCTCAGACACAAACTAGAAAGAATCTTTCTGAGATTGGTGGTTTTTAAATTCATCTCACTGAGTTACACCTTTCTTTTCATGGAGCAGTTTGCTAACACTGTTTTCGTGAAATCTGCAAAGGGATATTTTGGGGTGCATTGAGGGCTAAGGTGAGAAGGAAATGTCCTCTGATTAAGACAAGACAGAAGGTTTCTGAGAAAGTGCTTTTGATGTGTGAATTCATCTCACAGAGTAACACTGTTCTTTTCATTGAGCAGTTTTCTAGCAATGTTTTCTTGGAATCTGCAATGGGATATTTCAGAGCACATTGAACGTTATGGTGACAAAGGAAATAACCTAATATAAAAACTAGAAGGAATCTTTCTCAAAAACTGCTTCATGCTGTGTTAATTCATCTCACCAAGTTACATGGCTCTTTTCATGGATCACCTTGGTAGCACTGTTTTTGGTTAATTTGAGAATGGATATTTTGCATAGTATTGAAACCTAGGGTGACAAAGGCAATATCCCCAGATAAAAATTAGATAGAAGATTTATGAGAAAGTTCTTTGTGATGTTTGAATTCATCTCACAGAGTTACAACATTCTTTCCATGTTGCAGTTTGCTTACACTGTTTCCACGGAATCTGCAAAGGGATATTTGATTGTGCATTCAGGCCTGTAGTGAATAAGGAAATATCCTCAAATAAACACCGAAAAGAAGCTCTCTGAGAAACTTCTTTGTGATGTATGAATTCATCTCACAGAGTTAAACCTTTCTTCTCATTAAGCAGTTTGCTAACACTGTTTTGTTGGAATCTGCAATGGTGTATTTCAGAGTGCATTGAAACTTATGGTGACAAATGAATTATCCTCAGACAAAAACTAGTAAGAAGCTTTCTGAGAAACTGCGTTGTGATTTGTGAATTCATCTCAGAGAGTTACACGTTTCCTTTCATGAAGCAGTTTGGTAGCAATGTTTTTGGGGAATCTGAGAAGGGATATTTTGGATTGCATTGAAGCCTCTGGTGACAAAGGAAAAACTCAGATAAAAACTAGAAAGAAGCTTTATGAGAAACTGCTTTGTGATGTGGGGATTCATCTCACAGATTTACATCTTTCTTTTCATGGGGCAGTTTGCTAACATTGTTTTCGTGGAATGTGCAAAGTGATATTCCGGAGCACCTTGAGGCCTATAGTGTAAAAGGAAGTATCCTAAGAAAAAACTAGAAAGAAGCTTTCTGAGAAACTGCTTTGTGATGTGTGAATTCATCTTACAGTGCTACGCCATTCTTTTCATTGAGCAGTTTGATAACACTGTTTTTGAGAAATCTGCAATAGGATATTTGGAAGCACATTGAAGCCTAAAGTGACAAAGGAAATATCCTCAGATAAAAAACAAAAAGAAGTTATCTGTGAAACTGCTCTGTGATGTGTGAATTCATCTCAAAAAAATTACACCTTTCTTTTCATGAAGCATTTTGATAACACTGTTTTTCTGGAATCTACAAAGGGATATCCATGAGCACATTAAGGCAAAAGGTGAAAAAGGAAATGTCCTCAGACAAAAACTAGAAAGCTTACTGAGAAACTGCTTGGTGATTTGTGAATTCATCTCTCAGAGTTATACGATTTTTTTCATGCAGAAGTTTGGTAGCACTGTTGTTGGGGAATATGAGAAGGGATAATTTGGATCGCATTGAAGCCTACAATGAAAAAGGAAATATCGTCAGATAGAATCTTGAAAGAATCATTCCGAGAAACTTCTTCATGATGTGTGAATTCCTCTCACAGAATTACACTGTTCTTTTCTTTGAGAAGGTTGCTAAGACTTTTTTCATGGAATGTGTGATGGGATATTCCAGAACACATTGAAGAATATGATGAAAAAGGAAAAATCCTCAGATAAAAACTGGAAAGATGCTTTCTGAGAAACAGCTTTGCGATGTGTGAATTCGTCTCACAGAGTTACACCATTCTGTTCATGGAGCAGTTCGGTAGCCCCGTTTTTGTTGAATCTGAAAAGAGATATTTTGGATCACATTGAAGCCTATGGTGACAAAGGAAATCACCTCAGAGAAAAACTAGACAGAAGGTTTCTGAGAAACTGTTTTCTGATGTGAGCATTCATCTCACAGAGTTACACCTGTCTCTTATACACATCTAGATGTGTATAAGAGACAGGTGTGAAATCATATCACAGAGTTAACACTGTTTTCATGTAATCTCCAAGGGGATATTGGGGAGAGCATTGAGGCTTATTTTGAAAAACTAAATATCCTCAGATAAAAACTAGAAAGAAACTTTCTGATAAACTGCTTTGTGATGTGTTTGAGGCTTATTTTGAAAAACTAAATATCCTCAGATAAAAACTAGAAAGAAACTTTCTGATAAACTGCTTTGTGATGTGTGAATTCATCTCACCGTGTTACACTGTTCTTTTCACTGAGCAGTTTGCTAACACTCTTTTTATGGAATCTGCAAATTGATATCTGGGAGCACATTGAGACACATAGTGAAAGAGGAAATACCCGCATATAAAAACTATAAAGAAGCTTTATGAGAAACCGCTTTGTGATGTGTGAATTCATCTCACAGTTTTACACTGTACATTCCATTGAGTAGTTTACTAACACTGTTTTCGTGGAATCAGCAATGTTATATTTTGAGCGCATTTAAGCATATGGTGACAAAGGAAATATCCTCAGACAGAAAACTAGAAAGCATCTTTCCAAGAAACTCCTTTGTGATTTGTGAATTCATCTCACAGAGTTACATGATTCTTTTCATGGATCAGTTTGTTAGAACAGTTTTTGGGGAATCTGAGAAGGGATATTTGGGATAGCATTGAAGCCTATTGTGAAAAGGAAATATCCTCAGATAAAAACTAGAAAGAAGCCTTCTGAGAAAGTTCTTTGTGATGTGTGAATTCATCTCACAGAATTACATTGGTCTTTACATTGAGCAGTTTGATAACAATGTTTTTGTGGAATCCACAATAGGATATTTGGGAGTGCATTGAAGCCTATGGTGACAAAGGAAATATCTTCAGATAAAAACTACAAAGAAACTTTCTGAGATAGTTCTTTATGATGTGTGAACTTAACTCACAGAGTCACACTGTTCTTTTCATTTTACAGTTCCGTAACACTGTTTTTGTGGAATCTACAAAGTGATATTTGGGAGCGCATTGAAGCTTAAGGTGACAAAGGAATTACCCTTGTATAAAAACTAGAAAGAAGCTTTCTGAGAAAATTCTTTCCGACGTGTGAATTCATCTCACAGAGTTACACCTTCTTTTTCTTGGAGCACTTTGCTAACACTGTTTTCGTGCAACCTACAATGGGATATTCTGGAGCACATTGAATCTTATGGTGACAAAGGAAATATCCTCAGACAAAAACTAGAAAGAAGCTTTCTGGGATACTGATTTGGGATTTGTGAATTTATCTAACAGCATTACACCTTTCCTTTCATGTAGCAGTTTGGTAGAACTCTCTTTGGGGAATATGAGAGGGAACATCTTGGATGCCATTGAAGCCTATGGTGGCTCAAGAAATATCCTCAGATAAAAACTAGAAAGAAGGTTTCTGAGAATGTTCTTTGTGATGTGTGATGTCATCTCACAGAGTTACAACTTTCTTTTCATGGAGCCGTTTGCTAACACTGTTTTCATGGAATCTGCAAAGCGATATTTCAGAGCGCATTGAAGCCTATGGTGAAGAACTAAATATCCTCAGAGAAAAACTATAAAGAAGCTTTGCGAGAAACAGCTTTGTGATTTGTGAATTCATCTGACAGAGTTACACAATTCTTTTCATCGATGAGTTTGGTAGCACTGTTTTTGAGGAATCTGAGAAGGGATATTTTGAATCGCATTGTAGCCAAGGGTGACAAAGGAAATATCCTCAGATAAAAACTAGAAAGAAGTTTCCTGAGAAAAATCTTTGTGATGTGTGAATTCACCTCACAGAGTTACACCTTTCTTTTCAAGGAGCAGTTTGCTAACAATCTTTTCGTGGAATCTGCAAAGGGATATTTGGGAGCGCACTGAGGTCTATGGTGCAAAAGGAAATATCCTCAGATTAAAACGAGAAAAACGTTTTCTGAGAAACTGCTTTATGACGTGTTAATTCATCTCACAGAGTTACTCGATTCTTTTCATGGATCAGTTTGGTAGCACTGTTTTTGGGTAGTATGAGAAGGGATATTTTGCATCGCAAGGTTTCTGAGAAACTGCTTTGTGATGTGTGATTTCATCTCACAGAGTTACAACTTTATTTCCTTGAGAGGTTTGTTAACACTGTTTTGTGGAATCTGCAAAGGGATATTTGGGAGAGCATTGAGGCCTATAGTGAAATAGGAAAATTCCTCAGATAAAAACTAGAAAGAAGCTTTCTGAGAAACTGCTTTGTGGTGTGTGAATTCATCTCACAGAGTTCCACTGTCCTTTTCATTGAGCAGTTGGAAACCACTGTTTTCATGGAATCTGCAATTTGATATTTTGGAGAGCATTGAAGCTTATTTTGACAAAGGAAATATCTTCAGGCAAAAACTAGGAAGAAGCTTTGTGTGAAACCACTTTGTGGTGTGCTCATTCATCTCACAGAATCTCATGATTCTTTGCATATATCAGTTTCATAGAACTATTTTTGAGGAATCTGAGAAAGTATATTTTGGATCTCATTGAAGCCTATGGTGACAAAGAAAATATCCTCAGAAAAAAACAAAAACAAGCTTTCTGAGAAACTTCTAGTGGTGTGTGAATTCATCTCACACAGTTTCACCTTTCTTTCCATGGAGGTGTTTGTTAACACTGTTTTCATGGAATCTGCAAAGGGATATTTTGGAGTGCATTGAGGTCTACGGTGATAAAGAAAATACCCTCAGATAAAAACTAGAAAGAAGCTTTCTGAGAAACTCCTTTGTGATGTGTGAATTCATCTCACAGAGTTACACTGTTCTTTTCATTGAGCAGTTCTTCTTTCTGAGAGGGGATATTTTGAATTTCATTGAAGCATATGTTGACAATGGAAATATCCTCAGATAAATATTAGAAAGAAGCTTTTTGAGAAACTGCTTTGTGATGTGTGCATTCATCTCACGGGGTTACACAGTTCTTTATATTGAGCAGTTTAATAACACTGTTTTCGTGGAATCTGCAATAGGATATTTGGGAGTGCTTTGAAGCCTATGGTGACAAAGGAAATTTCCTCACATAAAAAACAAAAAGAAGTTTTTTGAGGCACTGCTTTGTTATGTGTCAATTCATCTCACAGAGTTACACTCCTCTTTTCATTGAGCAGTTGGCTAACACTGTTTTTTTGGAATCTGCAATGGGATATTTCAGAGCACATTCAAGCTTATAGTGACAAAGAAAATATCCTCAGACAGAAACTAGAAAGAATATTTCTGAGAAATGGCTTTGTGATTTCTGAAATCATCTCACAGAGTTACACCTTTCCTTTCATGGAGCACTTTGGTAGCCCTGTTTTTCAGGAATCTGAGGAGGGATGTTTTGGATCACATTGAAGCCTATGGTGACAAAGGAAAAACTCAGATAAAAACTAGAAAGAAGCTTTCTGAGAAACTGCTTTATGATGCGTGAAT
>NW_012102228.1:0-24242 GCF_000951045.1 Mandrillus leucophaeus | reverse complement strand
CCTCAGAAAAAAACAAAAACAAGCTTTCTGAGAAACTTCTAGTGGTGTGTGAATTCATCTCACACAGTTTCACCTTTCTTTCCATGGAGGTGTTTGTTAACACTGTTTTCATGGAATCTGCAAAGGGATATTTTGGAGTGCATTGAGGTCTACGGTGATAAAGAAAATACCCTCAGATAAAAACTAGAAAGAAGCTTTCTGAGAAACTCCTTTGTGATGTGTGAATTCATCTCACAGAGTTACACTGTTCTTTTCATTGAGCAGTTCTTCTTTCTGAGAGGGGATATTTTGAATTTCATTGAAGCATATGTTGACAATGGAAATATCCTCAGATAAATATTAGAAAGAAGCTTTTTGAGAAACTGCTTTGTGATGTGTGCATTCATCTCACGGGGTTACACAGTTCTTTATATTGAGCAGTTTAATAACACTGTTTTCGTGGAATCTGCAATAGGATATTTGGGAGTGCTTTGAAGCCTATGGTGACAAAGGAAATTTCCTCACATAAAAAACAAAAAGAAGTTTTTTGAGGCACTGCTTTGTTATGTGTCAATTCATCTCACAGAGTTACACTCCTCTTTTCATTGAGCAGTTGGCTAACACTGTTTTTTTGGAATCTGCAATGGGATATTTCAGAGCACATTCAAGCTTATAGTGACAAAGAAAATATCCTCAGACAGAAACTAGAAAGAATATTTCTGAGAAATGGCTTTGTGATTTCTGAAATCATCTCACAGAGTTACACCTTTCCTTTCATGGAGCACTTTGGTAGCCCTGTTTTTCAGGAATCTGAGGAGGGATGTTTTGGATCACATTGAAGCCTATGGTGACAAAGGAAAAACTCAGATAAAAACTAGAAAGAAGCTTTCTGAGAAACTGCTTTATGATGCGTGAATTCAACTCACAAGGTTGCACCTTTCATTTCATGGAGCAGTTTGTTAACACTGTATTCATGGAATCTGCAAAGGGATATTTGGGAGTGAATTTAGGCCTATGGTGAAAAACTAAATATCCTCGGAAAAAAACTGCAAAGAAGCTTTCTGACAAACTGCTTTGTGATATGTGAACTCATCTCACAGACGTGCACTGTTCATTTCTTTGAGTAGTTTGCTAACACAATTTTCTTGGAATCTGCAATGGGATATTTCAGAGTACCTTGAAGCTTATGGCGACAAAGGAAATATCCTCAGAAAAAACCAGAAAGAAACTTTCTGAGAAACTGCTTTGTGATTTGACTTCGTCTCATAGAGTTACACGATGCTTTTCATGGAGCAGTTTGATTGCACTATTTTTGGGGAATCTGATAAGGGATATTTTGGATCACATTGAAACTTATGGAGACAAGGGAAATATCCTCTGATAAAAACTAGAAACAATCTTTCTGAGAAACGGCTTTGTGATGTGTTAATTCATCTCACAGACTTACACTATTTTTTTCATGTATCAGTTTGGTAGCACTCTTTTTGGGGAATCTGAGGAAGGATATTTTGGATCGTATTGAAATCAGTGGTGATAAAGGAAACATCCTTAGATAAAAACTAGCCAGAAGCTTTCTGAGAAAGACTCTTTGTGATGTGTGAATTTATCTCACAGAGTCTGGAATGGGACATTTTGGAGTGCAATGATTCCTACAGTGAAAAAGGAAATATCTTCAGATAAAAACTAAAAGGAATCTTTCTGAGAAACTTCTTTGTGATGCATGAATTCATCTCACAGAGTTACACCTTTCTTTTCATGGAGCAGTTTGTTAACACTGTTTTCATTGGATCTGCAAAGGGATATTTGGGAGCACATTGAGGATTATGGTGAAAAAGAAATATCCTCAGATAAAATACAGAAAGAACCTTCAGAGAAACTGCTATGTGATGTGTGAATTCATCTCACAGATTTACACTCTTCTGCTCATGGAGCAGTGTGCTAACACTGTTTTCTTGGAATCATCAATGGGATATTTTGGAGCACATTGAAGCTTATGGTGACAAAGGAATCCAAGGAAAATTAGAAAGAAGCTTTTTGAGAAACTGCTTTGTGATTTGTGAATTCTTCTCACAGAGTTACACGATTCTTTTCATGGAGCAGTTTGGTAGAACTGTTTTTGGGCAATGGTGACAAGGGAAACAGCCTTAGATATAAACTAGAAAGAAGCTTTCAGAGGAAGTTCTTTGTGATGTGTGAATTCATCTCACAGCGGTACACCTTTCTTTTCATGGAGTAGTTTGCTAACATTGTTTTCGTGGAATCTACAAAGGGACATTTGGGAGCACAAAGAGGCCTATAGTGATACAGGAAATATCCTCAGTTAAAAAATAGAAAGAAGCTTTCTGAAAAACTTCTTTGTGATGTGTGAATTCATCTCACAGAGTTACACGTTTCTTTTGGTGGAGCTGTTTGCCAATACTGTTTTCCTGGTATCTGCAAAGGGGTCTTTGGGAGCGCATTGAGGCCTATGGTAATAAAGGAAATATCCTCAGATAAAAACTAGAAAGAAGCTTTCTAAGAAACTGCTTTATGATGCATGAATTCATCTCACCCAGTTACACCGTTCTTTTCATAGATCAGTTTGCTAACACTGTTCTCTTGGATATTCAATGGGATACTTTGGAGCACATTGAAGCTTATGGTGACAATGGAAACATCCTCATATAAAAGCTAGAAAGAAGCTTTCTGAGAAACTGTTTTGTGATTTGTATATTCATCTTACAGAGTTACACAATTCTTTTCATGTATCAGTTTGGTAGTGCTGTTTTTTCTAAATTTGAGAAGGAATATTTTGGATCGCATTGAAGCTAATGGTGACAAAGGAAATATCCTCAGATAAAAACTAGAAAGAAGCTTTCTGAGAAAGTTCTTTGTGATGTGTTTTTTCATCACACAGGGTAACACCTTTCTTTTCATGGAGCAGTTTGCTAACACTGTTTTCGTGGAATCTGCATAGGTATATTTGGGAATGCATTGAGGCCTATAGTGAAAAGAGAAATATCCTCAGATAAAAACTAGAAAGAAGCTTTCTGAGAAACTGCTTTGTGATGTGTCAATTCATCTCACAGAGTTACACTGTTCTTTTTCTTGAGCAGTTTGCTAACATTGTTTTCTTGGAATCTGCCATGGAATATTTCGGAGCACATTGAAGCTTATGGTGACAAAGTAATTATCGTCAGACAAAAAGTAGAAAGAAGCTTTCTGAGAAATGCTTTTTTAATAAATTTGTGAATTTATCCCACAGAGTTACATGATTCTTTCCATCAGGCAGTTTGTTAGCACTGTTTCGGGGAATTTGAGATGGAATATTTTGGGTCACATGGAAGCCTATGGTGACAAGGGGAATATCCTCAGATAAAAACTAGACAGAAGCCTTCTGAGAAAGTTATTTGTGAAGTATGAATTCAGTTCATGGAGTTCCACCTTTCTTTTCATGGAGCCATGTGCTAACACTGTTTTCGTGGAATATGCAAAGGGATATTTAGGAGTGAATTTAGGCCCAGGGTGAAAAACTAAATATCCTCGGAAAAAACTGCAAAGAAGCTTTCTGAGG
This sequence comes from Mandrillus leucophaeus, assembly GCF_000951045.1. Taxonomy (NCBI): domain Eukaryota; kingdom Metazoa; phylum Chordata; class Mammalia; order Primates; family Cercopithecidae; genus Mandrillus; species Mandrillus leucophaeus. The sequence goes on along the minus strand of NW_012102228.1, from coordinate 20,710 downwards.
AACTGCTTTATGATTTGTGAATTCATGCCACAGAGTTACATGATTCTTTTCATGGGGCAGTTTGTTAACACTGTTTTAGGTGAATCTGAGAAGGAATATTTTGGGTCACATGGAAGCCTATGGTGACAAGGGGAATATCCTCAGATAAAAACTAGATAGAAGCCTTCTGAGAAAGTTCTTTTTGAAGTGTGAATTCAGCTCATGGAGTTCCACCTTTCTTTTAATGGAGCCGTTTGCTAACACTGTTTTCATGGAATATGCAAAGGCATATTTAGGAGTGAATTGAGGCCCAGGGTGAAAAACTAAATATCCTCGGAAAAAATCGCAAAGAACTTTTCTGAGAAACTGCTTTGTGATGTGTGAATTCATCTCATAGAGTTACACTGTTCATTTCATTGAGTAGTTTGCTAACACAGTTTTCTTGGAATCTGCAATGGGATATTTTGGAGTGCATTGAAGCTTATGGTGACAAAGGAAATATCCTCAGACAAAAACCAGAAAGAAGTTTTCTGAGAAACTGCTTTGTGATTTGTGAATTTGTCTCACAGAGTTACATGATGCTTTTCCTGGAGCAGTTTGGTTGCACTGTTTTTGGGGAATCTGATAAGGGATATTTTGGATCACATTGATACTTATGGAGACAAGGGAAATATCATCTGATAAAAACTAGAAACAAGCTTTGTGAGAAACGGCTTTGTGATGTGTTAATTCATATCGCAGAGTTACATGAATTTTTTTCATGTATCAATTTAGGAGCACTGTTTTTGGTGAATCTGAGGAAGCATATTTTGGATCGCATTGAAATCATGGTGACAAAGTAAACATCCTTAGATAAAAACTAGCCAGAAGGTTTCTGAGAAAGTTCTGTGATGTGTGAATTTATCTCACAGAGTCTGGAATGGGACATTTTGGAGTGCAATCATTCCTATTGTGAACAAGGAAATATCGTCAGATAAAAACTAAAAGGAAGGTTTCTGAGAAACTTCTTTGTGATGCGTGAATTCATCTCACACCTTTCTTTTCATGGAGCAGTTTTTTAACACTGTTTTTGTTGGATCTGCAAAGGGATATTTGGGAGCTCATTGAATAATATGGTGAAAAAGGAAATCTCCTCAGATAAAAACTAGAAAGAAGCTCTCTGAGAAACTGCTATGTGATGTTTGAATTCATTTCACAGATTGACACTCTTCTTTACATTGATCATTTTGCTACCACTGTTTTCTTGGAATCATCAATGGGACATTTTGGAGCACATTGAAGCTTATGGTGACAATGGAAACATCCTCATACAAAAACCAGAAAGAAGCTCTCTGAGAAATCGCTTTGTGATTTGTAAATTCATCTCACAGAATTGCACAATTATTTTCATGGATCAGTTTGGTAGTACTGTTTTTGGGGAATTTGAGAAGGGATATTTTAGATTGCATTGAAGAATATGGTGCTAAACGTAACATCCTCAAATAAAAACTAGACAGAAGCTTTCTGAGAAAGTTCTTTGTTATGTGTTTTTTCATCTCATAGGGTTACATCTTTCTTTTCATGGAGCAGTTTGCTAACAGTTTTTGTGGAATCTGCATAGATGTATTTTGGATTGCATTGAAGCCTATGGTGACATAGGAAATATCCCTGGATAAAAACTAGGAAAATGCTTTCTGAGAAACTGCTTTGTGATGTGTTAGTTTATCTCACAGAATTACACAATTCTTTTCATGGATCAGTTTGGTAGCACTGTTTTTGGGGAATCTGAGGAAAGATATTTTGGATCGCATTGAAATCAACTGTGATAAAGGAATTATCCTCAGATAACAACTAGAAAGAAGCTTTATGAGAAACTTCTTTGTGATTTGTGAATTTGCCTCACATGGTTACGACTTTCTATTCATGGTGCAGTGTGCTAGCACTGTTTTCCTGGAATCTATAAAGGGATATTTGGGAGCATATTGAGGCCTATGGTGAGAAAGGAAATATCCACAGATAAAAACGAGAAAGAAGTTTTCTGAGAAACTAGTTTATGAAGTGTTAATTCATCTCATGGAGATACATGATTCTTTTCATGGCGGAGTTTCGTAGCACTGTTTTTGGGGAATCTGAGAAGGGATATTTTGGATCACATTGAAGCCTATCTTGACAAAGGAAATATCCTCAGATGAAAACTAAAAAGAAGCTTTCTGAGAAAGTTCTTTGTGATGTGTGAATTCGTCTCTCAGAGTTACACCTTTCTTTTCATGGAGCAGCTTGCTAACACTGTTTTCATGGAAACTGCAAAGGGATATTTGGGAGAGCACTGATGCATATAATTAAAAGGGAAATAACCCCAGATAAACACTAGAAAGAAACTTTCTGAGAAACTGCTTTGTGATGTGTGTATTCATCTCACAGAGTTACACTGTTCTTTTCATTGAGCAGTTTCATAACACTGTTTTTGTGGAATCTGCAAAGGGATATTTGGGAGTGCGTTGAGGATTATAGTGAAAAAGGAAATATCCTCAGATAAAAGCTAGAAAGAAATTGTCTGAGAAACTGCTTTGTGATTGGTGACTTCATCTCACAGTGTTACACCGCACTTTTCATTGAGCAGTCTGATAATACTGGTTTCATGGAATCTGTGACAGGGTACTTGGGAGTGCATTGAAGCCTATGGTAACAAAGGAAATATCCTCAGATAAAAACTGTAAACAAGCCTTCTGAGAACGTTCTTTGTGATGTGTGAATTCATCTCACAGAGTTACACCTCTTTTTCATGGAGAAGTTTTCTAATATGTTTTCGAGGATTCTGCAAATGGATATTTGGGAGCACATTGAGATCTATACTGAAAAAGGAAATATCCTCATAGAAAAACTTGAAAGAAGCTTTCTCAGAAATTGCTTTCTGATGTGTGAATTCATCACACAGAGTTTCACCTTTCTCTTCTTGTAGCAGTTTGTGAACACAGTTTTCGTGGATTCTGGAAAGTGATATTTGGGAACTCATTGAGGGCTATGGTGAAAAAGGAAATTTCCTCATATAAAAACTGGAAAGAAGCGTTCTGAGAAACTGCATTGCAATGTGTGAATGCAACTCACAGAGCTACACTTTTCTCTTCAGTGATCAGTTTGTTAACACAGTTTTCTTGAAAGCTGCAATAGGATACTTCCGAGCGCAAAGAAGCTTACGGTGACAAATGAAATATCCTCAGATAACAACCAAAAAGAAGCTTTCTGAGAAACTGCTTTGTGATGTGTGAATTCATCTCACAGAGTTACAAGATTCTATATATGGAGCAGTTTGTTAGCACTGTTTTTATGGAATCTGCAAAGGGATATTTGGGAACTCATAGAGGCCTACGGTGAAAAAGGAAATAACTTCAGATAAAAACTGGAGAGAAGTTTTTCGAGAAATTGTTTTTGATGTGTTTATTCATCTCATAAAGTTTAAGCTTTTTGTTGATTGAGCAGTTAGGAATCACTGTTTTTGTGTTATCTGAGAGGATATATTTGGGAGCACATTGAAGCCTATGGTGAAAAAGGAAATATCATCAGATTTAAACTAGAAAGAAACTTTCTGAGAAAATACTTTGTGGTGTGTGAATTCATCTCACAGAGTTACATCATTCTTTTCATTGAGCAGTTTGGTAGCACTGTTTTTGTGGAACCTGCAGAGGGATATTTGGGAGCACATTGAGGCCTAAGGTGAAAAAAGAAAATTCTTCAGGTAAAAACTGGATAGAAGCTTTCTGAGAAACTCCTTCGTGATGTCTACATTCATCTCATAGAGTTAAACGTTTCTGTTGAGGGAGCACTTTGGCTTTACTGTTTTTGTGGCGTCTGAGAAGGGATATTTGCAAGTCCATTGAAGCCAATGGTGGAAAAGGAAATATCCTCAGATAAAAACTAGAAAGAAGCTTTCTGAGAATCTGCTTTCTAATTTGTGAATTTATCTCACAGAGTTACAATTTTCTTTCATGGAGAAGTTTGTTAACACTGTTTTTGTGGAATCTGAGAAAGAATATTTTGGATTACATTCAATCCTATGCTGAAAAAGAAAATATCCTCAGCTAAAAACTTGAAACAAGCTTCCTGAGAAACAACTTTTTGATGGGTGAATTTACCTCACAGAGTTAAACCTTTCATTTCAATGCACAGTTTGGTAGCACTGTTTTTTTTGGAATTGGCAGAGGGATATTTGGGAGCGCATAGAGCCCCAACGTGAAAAACAAAAATTCTTCAGATAAAAATTGGAAGATACGTTTTCTGAGAAATTCCTTTGTGAAGTTTGCATTCATCTCATAGAGGTAAACGTTTCTATTTGAGGGAGCACTTTGGTATCACTGTTTTTGTGGTGTCTGAGAAGGGATATTTGGGAGCACATTGAAGCCTATGGTGGAAAGGAAATATCCTGATATAAAAGCTAGAAAGAAGCTTTCTGAGAAACCGCTTTGCAATGTGATAATTCATCTCACAGAGTTACATGATTAGTAGTTTCGTAGCAATCTTTTCCGGAAATCTGAGAAGGGATAATATGGATCGCATTGAAACCTATGGTGACAAATGAAATATCCTCAGATCAAAACTAGAAAGAAGCTTTCTGAGAAAGTTCTTTGTGATGTGTCAATTCATCTCACAGAGTTACACCTTTCTTTTCATGGAGCAGTTTGCCAGCACTGTTTTCGTGCAATCTGCACTGGGATTTTCAGGAGTGCATTGAGGCCTGTAGTGAAAAAGGAAATGTCCTCTGATAAAAACTAGAAAGAAGCTTTCTGAGAAACTGCTTTGTGATGTGTGAATTCATCTCACAGAATGACAATGTTCTTTTCCTTGAGCAGTTTGGTAACAATGTTTTCAAGTTATCTTCAATAGGATATTTTGGAGCACATTGAAGCCTATTTTGACATAGGAAATATCCTCAGATAAAAACCAGAAAGAAGCTTTCTGAGAAACCGCTTTGGGACGTGTGAATTCATCTCACAGAGTTGCACTGTTCTTTTCATTGATCTGTTTGCTACCACTGTTTACTTGGAATCTGCAATGGGATATTTTGGAGTACTTTGACGCTTAGGGTGACTAAGGAAATATCCTCAGGCAAAAACTAGAAAGAAGGTTTCTGAGAAACTGCTCGTGATTTGTGATTACATCTCACAGAGTTACACGATTCTTTTCATGTAGCAATTTGGTAGCCCTGTTTCTATGTAATCTGCAAATTTATATTTGGAGCTCCCAGAGACCTACAGTGAAAAAGGAAATAACTTCAGATAAAAACTAGAGAGAAGATTTTCGAGAAATGTTTTTGCTATGTGTATTCATCTGAGACAGTTTAACCTCTTTGTTGGTTGAGCAATTCGGCACTACTGTTTTTATGCTCTCTGAGAGGAGATATTTAGGAACACATTGAAGTCTACCATGAAAAAGGAAATATACTCAGATTTAAACTAGAAATGAAGCTTTCCAAGAAACTGTTTTATGATGGGTTAACTCATTTCAGAGAGTTCCACCTTTCTTTTCATGAAGCAGATTGCAGCACTGTTTTTGTGGAATCTGCAGAGGGATATTTGGGAGCACATAGAGACCTAAGGTGAAAAAAGAAAATTCTTCAGGTAAAAGCTGGAGAGAAGTTTTCTGAGAAACTCTTTATGATGTGTGCATTCATCTCATAGACCTAAACGTTTCTGTTGATGGAGCACTTAGGTATCAATGTTTTTGTGGTGTTTCAGAAGGGATATTTGGAAGCACATCGAAGATTATGGTGGAAAAGGAAATATCCTCAGATAAAAACTAAAAAGAAGGTTCCTAAGAAACTGTTTTATGATGAGTCAATTTATCTCACAGAGTTACATCATTCCTTTCATGGAGCAGTTTGTTAGCACTATTTTTGTGGAATCTGCAGAGGGATAATTGGGAGCGCATAGAGGCCTAAGGTGAAAAAAGAAATTTCTTCAGGTAACAACTGGAGAGAAACTTTCAGAGAAACTCCTTTGTGATGTGTGCATTCATCTCATAGAGCTAAACGTTTCCCTTGAGGGAGCACTTGGCATCACTGTTTATGTGGTGTCTGAGATGGGATATTTGGGAGCGCATTGAAGCCTATGGTGGAAAAGGAAATATTCTCATATAAAAACTAGAAAGAAGCTTTCTTCAAAAGCACTTTGTGATTTGTTAATTCATGTCACAGAGTTACACGATTCTTTTCATGGATCAGTTTGGTAGCGTTGTTTTTGGGGAATCTGAGAAGAGATATTGTGGATCACATTGAAGCCTATGGTGGCAAAGGAAATATGCTCAGATAAAAACTAGAAGAAGCTTTCTGAGAAAGGCTTTTGTGATGTGTGAATTCAACTCACAGAGTTACACCATTCTTTTCATTAAGCAGCTTGCTAACAAGGCTTTTGTGGAATCTTCAATAGGATAGTTTGGAGTGCATTGAAGCCTCTGTTGACAAAGGAAATATCCTCAGATAAAAACAAAAAAGAAGATTTCTGACAAATGGCTTTGTGATATGTGATCTCATCTCACAGAGTTACACTGTTCTTTTCATTGATCAGTTTTCTAACAGTGTTTTCTTGGAATCTGCAATGAGATATTTTGGAGCACATTGAAGCTTAGAGTGACAAAAAAAATCCTCAGACAAAAACTAGAAAGAAGCTTTCTGACAAACTGCTTTGTGATTTGTGAATTCATCTCACAAAGTTAAATGATTCTTTTCAGGGAGCAGTTTGGTAACACTGTATGGAATCTTCAAAGGGATATTTCACAGCTCATAGAGGCCTACGGTGAAAAATGAAATAACCTCAGACAAAAACTGGAGAGAAGCTTTTCGACAAACAGTTTTCTGATGTGTGTACTCGCTTCATAGAGTTTAATCTTTTTGTTGATTGAGCAGTTCAGCATCACAGTTTTTGTGGTATCTGAGAGGAGCTATTTGGGAGCACATTGAAGCCTATGGTGAAAAAGGAAATATCCTCAGATTTAAACTAGAAAGAAGCTTTCTGAGGAACTGCTTTGTGATGGGTGAATTCATCTCACAGAGTTTCAACTTTGTTTCCACTGAGCAATTTGGTAACACTATTTGTGTGGAATCTGCAAAGGGATATTTGGGAGCGCCTAGAGTCCAATGGGAAAAAAGGAAATATCTTGAGGTAAAAACTGGAGTGAAGCTTTCTGAGAAACTCCTTCATGATGTATGCATTCATCTCATAGAGCTAAACGTTTCTGTTGAGGGAGCACTTTGGCATCACTGTTTGTGTGGTATCTGAGAAGGGATATTTGGGAGTGCGTTGAAGCTTATGGTGAAAAAGGAAATATCTTCAGATAAAAACCAGAAAGAAGCTTCCTGAGAAACTTCTTTGTGATGGGTCAATTTATCTCACAGAGTTACATGATTCTTTTCGTGGTGCAGTTTGTTAGCACTGTTTTTATGGAATTGGCAGAGGGATTATTTGGCAGTGCATAGAGGACTCAGGTGAAAAAAGAAACTTCTTCAGGTAACAACCGGAGAGAAGCTTTCAGAGAAATTCCTTTGTGATGTTTGCATTCAACTCATAGAGCTAAACGTTTGTGTTGAGGGAGCACTTTGGCATCTATGTTTTTGTGGTGCCTGAGAAGGGATATTTGGAAGCGTATTGAAGCCAATGGTGGAAAAGGAAATATCCTCATATAAAAGCTAGAAAGAAGCATTTTTCAAAACCGCTTTGTGATGTGTTAATTCACATCACAGAGTTACACGATTCTTTTCATGGAGCAGTTTGGTAACATTGTTTTCGTAGAATCTGCAAAGCGATATTTGGGAACACATTCATGCCTGCAGTGAAAAAGGAAATATCCTCAGATAAAAACTAGAAAGAAGCTTTCTCAAAAACTGCTTTCTGATGTATGAATTAATCTCACAGATTTACACCATTCTTTACATTGCACAGTTTTCTAACAATGTTTTCGTAGGATCTGCAATAGGATATTTTGGAACGCATTGAAGCCTATGGCAACAAAGGAAATATACTCAGATTAAAAAAAAAAGAAGAAGCTTTCTGAGAAACTGCTCTATGATGTGTGAATTCATCTCACAGAGTCACACTGTTGTTTTCATTGAGAAGTTTGCTAACATTCTCTTTTAGAGTCTGCAATGAGATATTTCTCAGCAAACTGAAGCTTATGGCAACAAAGAAAATATCCTCATATAAAAACTAGAAAGAAACTTTCTCAGAAACCATTTTGTGATGTGTTAATTCACCTCACAGAGTTACACGATTCTTTCCATGGATCAGTTTGGTAGGACTCTTTTTGAGGAATCTGAGAAGGGGTATTTTGTATCGCAACAAAGCCTATGGTGACATGGGATATATCCTCAGATAGAAACTAGAAAGAAGCTTTCTGAGAAAGTTATTTGTCATGTGTTAATTCATCTCACAGAGTTACGCCTTTCTTTTCATGGAGCAGTTTGCTAACACCGTTTTCATGGAATCTGCAAAGGGATATTTAGGAGTGCCCTGAGGCCTATGGTGAAAAAGTAAATATCCTCTGATAAAAATTAGAAAGAAGATTTCTGAGAAACTTCTTATTGGTGGGTGAATTCATCTCACAGAGTTACACTGGTATTTTCATTGAGAAGTTTGCTAATACTTTATTCGTGGAATCTGCGATGGGATATTCCAGAGCGCATTGAGGAATATTGAAAAGGGAAATAACCTCAGAAAAAACTAGAAACAAGCTTTCTAAGAAACAACTTTGTGATGGGTGAGTTCATTTAACAAGGTTACATCACACTTTTCATGGAGCAGTTTGCTAACACTGTTTTCTTGGATCTGCAAAGGGACATTTGGGAGCACAATGAGGCCTGTAGTGAAAAAGGAAGTATCCTCAGATAAAAACTAGAAAGAAGCTTTCTGAGAAACTTCTTTGTGATGTGTGAATTCATCTCACAGAGTTACACCTTTCTTTCCATGAAGCAGTTTGATAATGCTGTTTGCCAGGAATCTGCAAAGGGATCTTTGGGAGTGCAGTGAGGCCTATGGTGAAAAAGGAAATATCCTCAGATAAAAACCAGAAAGAAGCTTTCTAAGAAACTGCTTTATGATGTGCGAATTAATCTCACAGAGTTTCACTGTTCTTTTCATTGATCTGTGTGCTATCACTCTTTTCTTGGAATCTTCAACAGGATATTTGGAAGCCCATAGAGGGCTATGGTGAAAATGGAAATATACTCATATAAAAACTAGAAAGAAGGTTTCTGAGAAACTGCATTGTGATTTGTAAATTCCTCTCACAGAGATACACAATTCTTTTCATTGATTAGTTTGGTACCACTGTTTATGGGGAATTTGAGAAGGGATATTTCGGATCGCATTGAAGCATATGGTGACAAAGGAAATATACTAGGATAAAAACTAGAAGGAAGCTTTCTGAAAAAGTTATTTGTGATGTGTTAATTCATCTCACAGAGTTACACCTTAGTCTTCATGAAGCAGTTTGCTGACACTGTTTTCGTGGAATCTGCAAAGTGATATTTGGGAACTCATTGATGCCTATGGTCAAAACAGAAATATTCTCAGATAAAAATTAGAAATAAGCTTTCTGAGAAACTGCTTTCTGATGTGTGAATTCATCTCACAGAGTTACACCTTTCTTTCCATTGAGCAGTTTGATAACACTGTTTTCGTGAAATCTGCAATAGGATATTTGGATATTTGGGAGCGCATTGAAGCCTATGGTGACGTAGGAAATATCCTCAGATGAAAACCAAAAAGAAGTTTTCTGAGAAACTGCATTGTGATGTGTGAATTCAAGTCACAGAGTTACATGGTTCTTTTCATTGAGCAGTTTAGTAACATCGTTTTCTTGGAATCTGCATTTTGATATTTCGGAGCACACAGAAGTTTATGGTGAAAAAGGAAATAATGCAAGTCAAAAACCAGTAAGAATCTTTCAGAGAAACTGTTTTCTGATTTGTGAATTCATCCACGATACCGTTCATGGGGCAGTTTGTTAGCATACTTTTTGAAGAATCTGAGAAGGGATATTTTGGATCGCATTGAAGCTTATGGTGACAAAGAGAATATCCTAAGATAAAAACTAGACAGAAGCTTTCTGAGAAAGTTCTCTGTGATGTGTGAATTCATCTCAGAGAGATACACCATTCTCTTCATGAAGCAGTTTGCTAACAGAGTTGTTGTGGAATCTGCAAAGTGATATTTGGAAGCGCAGTATGGCCTATGGTGAAAAAAGAAATATCCTCAGATAAAAACTGGAAAGAATCGTTCTGAGAGACTACTTTGTGATGTGTGAACACAACTCAAAGAGTTACACTGTTCTTTTCATTGATCAGTTTGCTAACACTGTTTTCTTGAAATCTGCAAAGGGATATTTCTTAGTGCAAGTAAGCTTACGGTGACAATGGAAATATCCTCAGATAAAAACTAAAAAGAAGCTTTCTGAGAAAATTCTTTATGATGTGTTAATTCCACTCACAGAGTTACACGTTCTTTTCCATGAAGCAATTTGCTAACACTCTTTTCATGGAATCTGCAAAGTGATATTTGAAAGCTCATTGTGGCCAAGGGTGAAAAAGGAAATATCCTCAGATAAAAACTGGAAAGAAGGGTTCTTAGAAACTGCATTGTGATGTTTAAATGAAAGACACAGAGTTACACTTTTCTTTTCATTGATCACTTTGCTAACACTGTTTTCTTGAAATTTGCAACGTGATATTTCCTAGTGAAATGAAGCTTACGTTCATAAAGGAAATATCCTCAGATAAAAACTGGAAAAAAGCTTTCTGAGAAACTATGAGATGTGTGAATTCATCTCACGGAGCTAAAACTTTCTCTCCATGAAGCAGTTTGCTAACACAGTTTTCTCAGAATCTGCCAAGTGATATTTGGGAGTGCATTGAAACCTATGGTGAAAAAGGTAATATCCTCAGATGAAACCTAGAAAGAAGCTTTCTGAGAAACTGCTTTCTGATATGTGAATCCATCTCACAGAGTTACACTTCAGTTTCATGGAGTCGTCTCTTACCACTGTTTTTGGAGAATCTGAGAATTGATATTTTGGATCACGTTGAAGCCTACACTGACAAAGGAAATATCCTCAAATAAAAACGAGAAAGAAGCTTTCCGAGAGACATGCTTGTGATGTGTGAATTCATCTGAGAGATACACCATTCTCTTCTTGAAGCAGTTTGCTAACAGTGTTGTCGTGGAATCTGGAAAGTGATATTTGGGAGCGCATTGAGGCCTATGGTGAAAATGGAAATATCCTCAGATAAAAACTGGAAAGAAGCATTATGAGAAAGTGCTTTGTGAAGTGTGAATTCACCACACTGAGTTACACATTTCCCTCCATAGAGTAGTTTGCTAACACTGTTTTCGTGGAATCTGCAAAGCGATATTTGGAAGCGCATTGTGGTCTATGGTGAAAAAAGAAATATCCTCCGATAAAAACTGGAAAGAAGCATTCTGACAGACTGCATTGTGAGGTGTGAATGCAATTCAAAGAGTTAGACTTTTCTTTTCATTGATCACTTTGTTAACACTGTTTTCTTGAAATCTGCAAAGGGATATTTCTTAATGCCTTGAAGCTTATGGTAACAAAGGAAATATTCCCAGATGAAAACTAGAAAGAAGCTTTCTGAGAAAATGCTTTATGATGTGTTAATTACACTCACAGTGATACACATTCTTCCCCATGAAGCAGTTTGCTAACACTCTTTTCGTGGAATCTGCAGAGTGATATTTGGAAGAGCATCATGGCCTCCAACGAAAAAGGAAATATCCTCAGATAAAAACTGGAAAGAAGCGTTCTAAGAAACTGCATTGTGATGTGTGATTGCAAGACACAGAGTTACACTCTTTCTTTCATTGATCAGTTTGCTAACACTGTTTTCTTGAAATTTGCAATGGGATATTTAGTAGCAACATGAACCTTACATTGATAAAGGAAATATCCACAGATAAATACTGGAAAGAAGCTATTTGAGAAACTGCTATGAGATGTGTGAATTCGTCTCATGGAGCTAAACCTTTCTCTCCATGAAGCAGTTTGCTAACACAGTTTTCTCGGAATCTGTCAAGTGATATTTGGGAGGGCTTTGAAACCTATGGTGAAAAAGGAAATATCCTCAGATGAAACCTAGAAAGAATCTTTCTGAGAAACTGCTTTCTGATATGTGAATCCATCTCACAGAGTTACACTTCATTTTCATAGAGCCACATATTACCATTGTTTTTGGGGAATCTGAGAATTGACATATTGGATCTCATTGAAGCCTATTCTGACAAAGGAAATATCCTCAAATAAAAATGAGAAAGAAGCTGAGAGACTCCTTTGTGTTTACACTTTGCTCTTCATTGATCAGTTTGCTAACACGGTTTTCATGAAACCTGAAATGGGATACTTCTTAGCGCAATGAAGCTTACGGTGACAAAGGAAATATCCTCACAAAAAAAAAAAAAAACAAAAACGAGAAGGAAGCTTTCTGAGAAATTGTTTTCTGACATGTGACTTCAAATGACAGAGTTACATCACTATATTGTGGAGCCGTTTGCTATCACTCTTTTTGTGGATTCTGAGACTGATATTTTGGATGCATTTGATGAGTATAAGGACAAAGGAAATATCCTCAGAGAAAAACCGGAATGAAGCTTTCTGAGAAATTTTTTGAGATGTGTTAACTAGAAAGAAGCTTTCTGAGAAACTGCTTTGTGATGTGTGAATTCATCTCACAGAGTTAGGCTATCATTTCATGAAACAGTCTATTACCACTGTCTTTGGGATATCTGAGAAGTAATCATTTGGACCGCATTCCGGCCTACGCTGATAAAGGAAATATCCTCAATTAAAAACGGGAAAGAAGCTTTCTGAGAAACTTCTTTGTGATACGTGAATTAATCTCACAGAGATTACTCTTCATGAAGAATTTTGCTATCACTGTTTCCATGGAATCCGCAAAGTGATATTTGGGAGTGCATTGAGGCCTAGGGTGGAAAAGGATGTATCCTCAGATAATAACGAGAAAGAAGCTTTCTGAGAAATTGCTTTCTGATGTCTGAATTCATCACACAGAGATTCATCTTTCCCTTCTTGTAGCAGTTTGAGAGCACTGCTTTCGTTGAATCTGCAAAGTGATACTTGGAACGCTTGGAGTCCCATGGTGAAAAAGGAAATATACACAGATAAAAACTGGAAAGAAACATTCTGAGAAACTGCATTGCAATGTGTGAGTGCAACTCACAGAGTTACACTTTTCTCTTCAGGCATCAGTTTGCTAACACAGTTTTCTTGAAATCTGCAATGGGATAGTTCTTAGTGCAATGAAGCTTACGGTGACAAAGGAAATATCCACAGATAACAACTAGAAAGAAGCTTTCTGAGAAACTACTTTGTGATGTGTGAATTCATCTCACAGAGTTACAACTTAGCTTTCATGAAGCAGTTTGTTAACACTGTTTTCGTGGAATCTGTAAAGTGATATTTGGGAGTGCATTGAGGCCTAGGGTCAAAAAGGAACTATCCTAAGATAATAACTAGAAAGATTTCTGAGAAACTGCTTTCTGATGTGTGAATTCATCACACAGAAATTCACCTTTCTCTTCATGTAGCAGTTTGGTAACACTGTTTTCGTGGAATCTACAAGGTGATATTTGGGAGCGCTTTGAGATGTATGGTTAAAGAGGAAATATCCACAGATAAAAACGGGCAAGGAGCCTTCTGAGAAACAGTATTGTGATGTGTGAATGCAACTGACAGAGTTACACTTTTCACTTCGTTGATCAGTTTGCTAACACAGTTTTCTTGAATTCTGCAATGGGATACTTATTAGAACAATGAAGCTTATGGTGACAAGCGAAATATCCTCAGATAAAAACGTTAAAGTTTTCTGAGAAATTGCTCTCTGATATGAGAATTCACCTCACAGAGTTACACCACTGTTTTGTAGAGCCCTTTGCTAGCACTGTTTTTCTGGATTCTGAGAACTGATATTTCAGATGGGTTTGAAGAGTATAAGGACAAAGAAATATCCTCAGAGAAAAACCGGAATGAAGCTTTCAGAGAAACTTCTTTGTGATGTGTGAATTCATCTCACAGAGTTACACTTTTATCTTCGTGAAGCTGTTTGCTAACACTATTCTCATGGAATCTGCAAAGCGATATTAGGGAGCTCATGGAGGGCTAAGGTGAAAAGGAAATATCCTCAGAAAAAATTCGGAATGAAGCTTTCTGAGAAACTGCTTTATGATGTATGAATTCATTTCAGTGTTGCAAAACTCTTTCATGGAGGAGTTTGCTGGCACTGATTTTGTGGAATCTCAGAAGTGATATCTCGGATATCATAGAATCCCACGGTGAATAATGAAATATCCTCAGACAAAAACTGCAGAGAAGCCTTCTCAGAAACTGCTTTGATGTGGATGAATTCAGCTAACAGAGCTACATCATTGTTTTCATTGAGAAGCTTGCTAGTAGTGTTTTCACAGAATCTGCAATGAGACACACGGGGGCGCTTTGAGACCACAATTAACCTCAGCTCAAAAAAGAAAGAAGCTTTCTGAGAAACTGCTTTCTGATGGGTGAATTCAATTCACTGAGTTACACCTCTATTTCGTGAAGCCGTTTGCTAGGCCTGTTTTTGTTGAATCTGAGAAGCGATATTTCGGATCGCTTTGAAGACTATACGGCCAATGGAAATATCCTCAGATAAAAACGAGAAAGAAGCTTTCTGAGAAACTTCCTTGTGATGTGTGAATTCATCTCACACAGTTACACCTTTCTCTTCACGAAGCCATTTGCTAAGACGGTTCCCGTGGAATCTACAGTGTGATATTTGGGAACGCATTGAGGGCTATGGTGAAAAAGGAAATATCCTCGGATAAAAACCGAAAAGAAGCATTCTGAAAAACTATATTGTGATGTGTGATTGCAATTCACAGAGTTACAATTTTCTCTTCATTAATCAGTTTGCTAACACAGTTTTCTTGAAACTTGCAATGGGATACTTCTCAGCGCAATGAAGCTTATGGTGACAAAGGAAATATCCTCAGATAAAAACTAGAAGGAAGCTTTCTGAGAAATTTCCTTCTGTTATGTGACTTCATATCACAGAGTTACACCACTATTTTTTGTTGCCATTTGCTAGCACTATTTCTGTGGATTCTCAGAACTGATATTTCGGATGGGTTTGAAGAGTATAAGGACAAAGGAAATATCCTCAGAGAAAAACCAAAATGAGGCATATTGAGAAAATACTTTGTGATGGATGACTTCATCTCACAGAGTTACACCTTTGTCTTCATTAAGCCGTTTGCTAACACTATTCTCGTGGAATCTGCAAAGGGAAATTTGGGAGCACATTGAGAGCTATGGTGAAAAAGGAAATATCCTCAGATAAAAACTGGAATGAAGCGTTCTGAGAAACTGCATTGTGACGTGTGAATGCAACTCACAGAGTTCTGCTTTTCTCTTCATTGATCAGTTTGCTAACAGTTTTCTTGAAAATTGCAATGGGATATTTTTTAGCGCAATGAAGCTTACGGTGACAAAGGAAATATCCTCAGATAAAAACTAGAAAGAAGCTTTTTGAGAAACTGCTTCGTGATGTGTGAATTCATCTCACTGAGTTACGCTTTCGTTTCATGGAGCAGTCTATTACCACTGTCTTTGGGGAATCTGAGAAGGGATATTATGGACAGCATTCCAGCCTACGCTGATCAAGGAAATATCCTCAATTAAAAACGTGAAAGAAACTTTCAGGGAAACTTGTTTGTGATATGTGAATTCATCTCACAGAGTTACAATTTAGTCTTCATGAAGCAATTTGCTAACACTGTTTTCGTGGAACATGCAAAGTGATATTTGGGAGCGTATTGAGACCTAGGGTGGAAAAGGAAGTATACTCATTTCATAACGAGAAAGAAGCTTTCTGAGAAATTGCTTTCTGATGTGTGAATTCATCACACAGAGATTCATCTTTCCCTTTTTGTAGCAGTTAGCTAATACTGTTTTCGTGAAATCTGCAAAGTGATACTTGGGAGCGCTTTGAGGCCAATGGTGAAAAAGGAAATATTCACGAACAAAAACTGGCAAGAAGCCTTCTGAGAAACTGCATTGTGATGTGTGAATGCAACTCACAGAGTTCCACTTTTCTGTTCATTGATTAGTTTGCTAACACAGTTTTCTTGAAATCTGCAATGGGATACTTCTTAGCACAATGAAGCTTATGGTGACAAAGGAAATATCCTCAGATAAAAACTAGAAAGAAGCTTTCTGAGAAACTGCTTTGTGATGTGTGAAAGCAACTCACAGAGTTCCACTTCCTTGAAGCTTATGGTGACAAAGGAAATATCCTCAGATAAAAACTAGAAAGAAGCTTTCTGAGAAACTGCTTTGTGATGTGTGAAAGCAACTCACAGAGTTCCACTTCCTTCTTCACTGATCACTTTGCTGACACAGTTTTCTTGAAATCTGCAATGGGATACTTCTTAGTGCAGTGAAGCTTACGGTGACAAAGAAAATGTCCTCAGATAATAACTAGAAAAATGCTTTCTGAGAAATTGCTTTCTGATATGTGACTTCATCTCACAGAGTTACACCACTACTTCCTGGAGCCGTTTGCTAGCCCTGTTTTTGTGGAATCTGAGAACTGATATTTCCGATAGCCTTGAAGTCTATCCGGCCATAGGAAATACCCTCAGATAAAAACGAAAAAGGAGCTTTCTGAGAAACTTCTTTGTGATGCGTGACTTCATCTCAAGAGTTAAAGTTTTCTCTTCATGAAGCCGTTCGCTAACACGGTTCCCGTGGAATCTACAATGTGATATTTGGGAACGCATTGAGGGCTATGTTGAAAAAGGAAATATCCTCGGACAAAAACTGGAAAGAAGCGTTCTGAGAAACTGCATTGTGACATGGGAATGCAATTCACAGATTTCCACTTTTTTCTTCATTGATCAGTTTGCTAACACAGTTTTCTTGAAACCTACAATGGGATATTTCTTGGCGCAATGAAGATTACGGTGACAAAGGAAATATACTCAGATAAAAACAAGACAGAAGCTTTCTGTGAAACTGCTTGGTGATGTGTAAATTCATCTCACAGAGTTACACTTTCGTTTCATGGAGCAGTCTATTACCTCTGTCTTTGGGAAGTCTGAGAAGGGATACGTTGGATTGCATTGAGCCCTGTGTTGATAGAGGAAATATCCTCAATTAAAAACGTGAAAGAAGCTTTCTGAAAAACTTCTTTGTGATATGTGAATTCATCTCACAGAGTTACAACTTAGTCTTCATGAAGCAGTTTGCTAACACTGGTTTCGTGGAATCTGCAAGTTGATATTTGGGAGTGCACTGAGGCCAAGGGTGGACAAGGAAATATCCTCAGATAACAATGAGAAAGAAACTTTCTGAGAAATTGCTTTCTGATATTAGATTTCATCACACGGAGATTCACTTATTCCTTCTTGTAGCAGTTTGCTAACACTGTTTTCATGGAATCTGCAAAGTGATATTTGGGAGCGCACTGAGGGCTATGATGAAAAAGGAAATATCCTCAGATATAAGTGGAAACTCTGTGAGATGAATTGACATATCACAAAGAAATATCTCACAAAGCTTATTTCACGTTTTTAATTGAGGATATTTCCTTTATCAGCATTGGCCTCAATGCGATTCAAAGTAGTCCATCTCAAGTTCCTCAAAGACAGTGTTAATTGACTGCTCCACGAAACGTAAGTGTAACTCTGTGAGATGAATTCACACATCACAAGGAAGTTTCTAAGAAAGCTTCTTTCTAGTGTTTATCTGAGGATATTACATTTGTCACCATAAGCTTTATTGCGCTAAGATGTATCCCATTGCAGATTTCAAGAAAATTGTGTTAGCAAACTGATCACTGAAGAAAAAAGTGTAACTTTGTGAGTTGCATTAACACATCGCAACGCAGTTTCTCACAACACTTCTTTCCAGTTTTTATCTGAGGATATTTCCCTTTTCACCATAGGCCTCAATGAGCTCTCAAATACCACTTTCCAGAATCCACAAAAACAGTGTTAGCAAACTGTTACAAGAAGGGAAAGGTGAAACTCTGTGCGATGAATTCACATATCACAAAGAAGTTTCTCAGAAACCTACTTTCTAGTTTTTATTTGAGGATATTTCCTTTGTCACCGTAAGCTTCATTGCGCTAAGAAATAGCCCAATGCAGATTTCAAGACAACAGTGTTAGCAAAAGGATCAATGAAAAGGAAAGTGTAACTCTGTGAGTTGCATTCACATGTCACAATGCAGTTTCTCAGAACGCTTTCTTCCTTCCAGTTTTTATCTGACGATAATTCCTTTTTCACCACAGCCCTCCATGGGCTCCCAAATATCACTTTGCCAAATCCACGAGAACAATCTTAGTGAACGGCTTCATGAGGAGAGAGGTGTAACTCTGTGAGATGAATTCACATATCACAACCAAGTTAGTCACAAAGCGTCTTTCACGTTTTTAATTGAGGATATTTCCTTTATCAGAATAGGCCTCAATGCAAACAAAAGTAACCCTTCTCAGGCTCCTCAGAGACAGTGTTAATCGACTGCTCCACGAAATGTAAGTGTAACTCTGTGAAATGAAATCAAACATCACAGAGAAGTTTCTAAGAAAGCTTCTTTCTAGTTTTAATCTGAGGATATCTCCTTTGTCACCATAAGCTTCATTGCGCTAAGAAGTATCCCATTGCAGATTTCAAGAAAAGTGTGTTAGCAAACTGATGCCTGAAGAGGAATGTGTAACTCTGTAAGTTGCATTCACACATCACAGTGCAGTTTCTCAGAATGCTTCCTTCCAGTTTTTATCTGAGGATATTTCATTTTTCAACATAGCCCTCAATGAGCTCCCAAATATCACTTTGCAGAATCCACATACACAGTGTTAGCAAACTGCTTCATGAAGACAATGTTGTAACTTGGTGAGATGAATTCACTTATCACAAAGAAGTTTCTCAGAAAGCTACATTCTAGCTTTTATTGGAGGATATTTCCTTTGTCACCGTAAGTTTCATTGCGCTAAGAAATATCCCAGTGCAGATTTCAAGACAACAGTGTTAGCAAATGGATCAATGAAAAGGAAAGTGAATCTCTCTGAGTTGCATTCACATGTCATAATGCAGTTTCTCAGAACACTTCTTTCCAGTTTTTATCTGAGGATATTTCCTGTTTCACCATAGCCCTCCATGGGCTCCCAAATATCACTTTGCCAAATCCATGAGAACAGTCTTAGCGAACTGCTTCATGAGGAGAGAGGTGTAACCCTGTGAGATGAATTCACAGATCACAAAGAAGTTCCTCAGAAGCTTCTGTCTCATTTTTAACGGAGGATATTTCCTTTGGCCCTGTAGTCTTCACAGGAATCCGAAATATCAGTTCTCAGATTCCACAAAAACCGGGCTAGCCAATGGCTCCATGAAATACAGCTGTAATTCAGTGAGTTGAAGTCACACATCACATAGCAGTTTCTCAGAAAGGTTCTTTCTTGTTTGAGCTAAGGTTATTTGTGGTCTCAGAGCGCCACCGAGTGTTTTCATGCAGATTCTGCGAAAACACTGTTAGCAAGCTTCTCAATGAAAACAATGATGAAACTCTGTGAGCTGAATTCACCCACAGCAAAGAAGTTTCTGAGAAGGCTTTTCTGCAGATTTGTCTGAGGATATTTCATGACTCACCATGGGACTCAATGATATCCAAGGTATCCCTTCTGAGATTCCACACAATCAGTGCTACCAAACTCCTCCATGAAAGAGTGGTGTAACACTGTGAAATGAATTCACACATCACAAAGCGGTTTCTCAGAAAGCTTCATTCTGGTTTTTCTCAGAGGAGATTTCCTTTGTCCTTCCACTCTTCAAACCCATCCGAAAATCAGTTCTCAGAATCCACAAAAACAGAGCTAGCAAACAGCTGCACGAAATAGTGGTGTAACTCTGGGAAATGAAGTCACATATCAGAAAGCAATTTCTCAGAAAGCTTCTTTCACGTTTTTATCTGAGGATATCTCCTTTGTCACCGTAAGCTGCATAGCACTAAGAAGTATCATGTTGCAGATTTCAAGAAAACTGTGTTAGCAAACTGATGCCTGAAGAGAAAAGTGTAACTCTGTGAGTTGCATTCACACAATGCAATACAGTTTCTCAGAATGCTTCTTTCCGGTTTTTATCTGAAGATATTTCCTTTTTCACCATAGCCCTCAATGAGCTCCCAAATATCACTTTGCAAATTCCACGAAAACAGTGTTAGGAAACTGCTACAAGAAGAGAAAGGTGAAACTCTGTGTGATGAATTCACACATCAGAAAGCAATTTCTGAGAAAACTTTTTTCTAGTTATTATCTGAGGATATTTTCTTTTTCACCATAGGCCTCAAGGCACTCTCAAATATCACTTTCCAGAATCCACGTACACAGTGTTAGCAAACTGCTTCATGAAGACTAAGATGTAACTCTGTGTGAAGAATTCACATATTACAAAGAAGTTTCTCAGAAAGCTACTTTCTAGTTTTTATTGGAGGATATTTCCTTTGTCACCGTAAGCTTCATTGCGCTAAGATATATCCCAATGCAGATTTCAAGACAAGAATGTTAGCAAACGGATCAATGAAAAGGAAAGTGTTACTCTGTGAGTTGCATTCACATGTCACAATGCAGTTTCTCAGAACGCTTCTTTCCAGTTTTTTAATTTTTTAATTTTATTTTTTATTTTATTTTTTAAAATTTATTTAT
>NW_012102227.1:20754-22251 GCF_000951045.1 Mandrillus leucophaeus | reverse complement strand
GTATTTGGTTTTCTGTTGCTGTGTTAGTTTGCATAGGATAATGGCCTCCAGCTCCATCCGCGTTGCTGCAAATATGATCTTGTTCCTTTTTATGGTTGTGTAGTATTCCATGGTGTATATGTACCACATTTTCTTTATCCAGTCTACTGTTCATGGTCATTTAGGTTGACTCCAAGTGTTTCCTATTGTCCCAAAACTCTTTATAGATCCTGTGACCTGTCCTATGAAAGCCCACTGTACTTTTGGAATCGATAACAAATTGGATGAGCTAAATAAACCTTCAAAAACAATGTGATAGTGGGAGAGGCAATGTATGTACCTTTTTTTTTTTTGAGACGGAGTTTCACATGTGCCCCAGCTGAAGTGCAGTGGCACGATCTTGGCTCACTGCAACCTCTGCCACCCGGGTTCAAGCAATTCTCTGCCTCAGCCTCCTGAGTAGCTGGGATTACAGGTGCCTGCCATCACACCTGGCTAATTTTTGTATTTTTTAGTAGAAACAGGGTTTCACCATCTTGGCCAGGCTGGTCTTGAACTCTTGACCTCGTGATCCACCCACCTCGTCCTCCCAAAGTGTTGGGATTACAGGCATGAGCCACCATGCCCAGCCATATGTACCCATAAAAGTGGACTTTGGAGACATCTCCTTTCCTAGGCTGGAGCTGTCTGGGCAGGGATTTCAGGCCTGACAAGATGGGCAAGAGAGAGATCATGTGGAAATAGGAGAGAAGAAAATTTTTATAAATTACTCTGGAGGGAATAAATTGGACAGTCAGACTCAACATGGACAGTCATTCTCAAAATGACCAAAGCTAATCTCTTAATGTCCTGATACATGTTTTTAAATAACTTTTAAAAAGTTTAAACTTAAATTTTTTATAAGTAGAGATGGAGTCTTGCTGTATTATTCAGGCTGGTCTTGAACTCCTGAGCTCAAATGGTCCTCCTGCCTCAGCCTCCCAAAGTGCTAGGATTATAGGCATGAGCCATGCACCAGGCCTTACTTTTATTTCTTTTGAGAGGGAGTCTTGTCTTGTTGCCCTGGCAGGAGTACAGTGGCTATTCACTGATGCGATCATAATTCACTTCATTGTGGAACTCCAGGGTTCAAGCCATCCTCCTGCCTCAGCCTCCTGCATAGCTGGGACTACCACAGCATCCAGCTTTCAAATTTTTTTGTTTTTTTTTTTTTGAGACAGAGTTTCACTCTGTTACCCAGGATGGAATGCAGTGGTATGATTTTGGCTCACTGCAACCTCTGTCTCCCAGATTCAAGTGATTCTCCTGCCTCAGGCTCCCGAGTAGTTGGGACTAGAGGTGCCCGCCACCACACCATGCTAATTTTAAAATTTTTAGTAGAGATGCAGTTTCACCATGTTGGTCAGGCTGGTCTTGAACTCCTGGCCTCAGGTGATCCATCTGTCTTGGCCTCCCAAAATGCTGGGATTCCAGGCATGAGCCACAGTCCTGGCCTTGAACTTTTTAATGACTACATAG
>NW_012102227.1:17885-19185 GCF_000951045.1 Mandrillus leucophaeus | reverse complement strand
TTGCAGCTGTAGCCCCTGTTCACAAGGCTTTATTCTTTCTGTGTATTTCCAATTCAAATTCTTAGGAGAAACAATCACACTCAGGACTTCTCACACCAGGCCATGGTCCAATAAGTCAGGGTATGGCCTTGTCTTCATCAGGTGTGTGGGCAAGAAGACACTGGGATCACCTCCTCACCCTCTAGTAGTTTTGTCTTCACGAGCAAGTTGCCTAAACTCACTAAGCTTTCATTTCTGTTGGGGAAGTAGTGGCTTAATAATATTATCCCTTTCGGAGGACTAATTTTTGGATAAAATTAGTTCACATATGTAAAATTCCTTAGTACAGTTCTAGGCACAAAGTGAGCTGAGAGTAAATGGAAATTGTCACTGATCTTATTATGATGGGAAAGACGCTGCACTAGATGCTACAGATATTGAGCCCAAAGTCACAATTCTCCAGCACAGGGACACAGGAAGGCCACCCTTGATCCAGCAAGATGACAGCCATGATAGAACCCAGAAGAAGAGGAGCTTTACCCCTCGTGAGAGGATACAGGCGTAGCAGTTCACTGCATTTGTCCTATGGGCTGCATCCATCCATCCACCTCAGAATCAGAATTCAGATGTGAGACGGTGGTCTCAGGTTCACATGATTATTTGTATTGAAAGTGAAGCCAGACTTATTTGTCACAGAGAAGCCTTACTTGGCAGTTGTCCGAGCACATTTCTTACCACCTGTGACTGGAAAACACTTCTGAATCCAACTAGCTGCAATTCCCCCATCTGTAAAAACAAAACAAAACAACCAGGGATAATAATATTAATAGTAAACACAGAGTTGGCAGGCACAGTGGCTCATGCCTGTAATCCCAACACTTTAGGAGGCCAAGGTGGGCAGATCGCTTGAGCCCAGGAGTTCGAGACCAGCCTTTGCAACATGGTGAAACCTCCTCTCTACCAAAAATACAAATATTAGCTGGGTGCGGTGGCGCGCACCTGTGGTCCCAGGTACTACGGAGGCTGAGGTGGGAGGACACTTGAGTCCAGAGGACCAGGCTGCACTGAGCCTCGCCACTGCACTCCAGCATGGGTGACACAGCATGGGTGATACGGTCTCAAAAAAAAAAAGTAGACACAGAGTCATGAAATTAATGCCCCTACCATATAGTGTTCAATAAATGTTAGCTATTGTTATTATCTATCATTTATTGCATGCTTACTGGGGGCAGGGTATAAATTATCTCCATTTTTATACTTGTTATTGAGGACTGATGGGCTGAGGGAGTGGGAAGTCTGGAATGACTCCTAGATTTTGCCA
>NW_012102227.1:15414-17835 GCF_000951045.1 Mandrillus leucophaeus | reverse complement strand
TCACATATGTAAAATTCCTTAGTACAGTTCTAGGCACAAAGTGAGCTGAGAGTAAATGGAAATTGTCACCGACCTTATTATGATGGGAAAGACGCTGTACTAGATGCTACAGATATTGAGCCCAAAGTCACAATTCTCCAGCACAGGGACACAGGAAGGCCACCCTTGATCCAGCAAGATGACAGCCATGATAGAACCCAGAAGAAGAGGAGCTTTACCCCTCGTGAGAGTATACAGGCATAGGAGTTCACTGCATTTGTCCTATGGGCTGCATCCATCCATCCACCTCAGAATCAGAATTCAGATGTGAGACGGTGGTCTCAGGTTCACACGATTATTTGTATTGAAAGTGAAGCCAGACTTATTTGTCACAGGGAAGCCTTACTTAGCAGTTGTCTGAGTACATTTCTTACCACCTGTGACTGGAAAACACTTCTGAATCCAACTAGCTGCAATTCCCCCATCTGTAAAAACAAAACAAAACAACCAGGGATAATAATATTAATAGTAAACACAGAGTTGGCAGACACAGTGGCTCATGCCTGTAATCCCAACACTTTAGGAGGCCAAGGTGGGCAGATCACTTGAGCCCAGGAGTTCGAGACCAGCCTTTGCAACATGGTGAAACCTCCTCTACCAAAAATACAAATATTAGCTGGGTGTGGTGGCGCACACCTGTGGTCCCAGGTACTACGGAGGCTGAGGTGGGAGGACACTTGAGCCCCTAGGACCAGGCTGCACTGAGCCTCGCCACTGCATTCCAGCATGGGTGACACGGTCTCAAAAAAAAAAAAAATAAACACAGAGTCGTGAAATTAATGCCCCTACCATATAGTGTTCAATAAATGTTAGCTATTGTTATTATCTATCATTTATTTCATGCTTACTGGGGGCAGGGTAAGCCTCCATTTTTATATTTGTTATTGAGGACTGATGAACCAAGGGACTGGGAAGTCTGGAATGACTCCTAGATTTTGCCAAGCACCTCTGCTCCCTCAGAGTACTGTGTTCTGGTATCAAGCACAATGCCATTCCTCCTCCTCGTCTTCTTCTTCTTCTTTTTTTTCCCCCGAGAGAGACTCTTGCCCTGTCGCCCAGGCCGGAGTGCAGCGGCATGATCTCGGCTCACTGCAACCTCCGCCTCCCGGGTTTAAGCAATTTTCCAGCCTCAGCCTCCTGAGTAGTTGGGATTACAGGCGCATGCCACCACACCCGGTAATTTTTGTATTTTTAGTAGAGATGGACTTTCACCTTGTAGGTCGGGCTGGTCTCGATCTCCTGACCTTGTGATCCTCCCACCTCGGCCTCCCAAAGTGCTGGGATTACGGGGTGAGCCACCGCGCCTGGTCCCCTCCTCTTCTTTTACCACGTTTTATTTTCAAAGGGGTTTTTTTTTTCTCAAGGAGCCCTCCCGCTGGGCCTCAGTCTGGGTCCTCAGTCTGAATTGGCCCTCACTGCTTTGAGGCACGGGTCACATTCTGCCGCCACACATCACAAGCTCTCCTTTTGCTCCTGGGTGCTTCTAGGGCAGGACAGTGTCCGTCTTTTCAGAATGTTCACATCTAACCCAGGGCAGAATCCTACGCTATCACCACTGTGCCTCAGCACTGTGCCTCACCAATCAGGGTGGCACTTCTCCACTCTGTTTTCCTCAGCACTCAAGAGTACCGGATACCCCTGGGGCGGGACCAGATCCTAGAACTTCAGAAAGTCATGGACGAAAGGGTCCTCAGTTCATTATGGTGTGAAATAGTAGCTGGGACATTTCTGAGGCCCAGAGAAGGGAAATAACTTGCGTGAACAGGTTAAGAGCAGGCCAGGCGCTGTGGCCGGCGTCTGTAGTCCCAACTCTGGAGGCTGAGGCGAGAGGATCGCTTGAGCCCAGAACTCAGCGAATAGCCACTGCACTCCAGCCTGTGCAACATAGCAAGACCCCGCTTCAAAATATGAAAATTGAAACAACTAGCTTAGGCGCAGAACTGAGCCTCAAAACTAGGTTTTCTGCTCAGCCCCCATACCCCCCAGACACCCACTGACACTCTCAGGCTGTTCCTCCTGACCTCTCACTTGGAACGGCCCCAAAGGCAGGTCGAAGGCGAGTCTCCCGGCCCTGGGGACTCCTGGCCCTGTAGTTCGCGGGGCGGATGGATGCAGACAGCCGCGCTCTCCAAGGGGCTGCGAGGCGCCCCAGGAGTTGGAAGAGCCCCAGAGCGCGCCCCTGGGGCAAAGGTAGCTTGGGACCTCCAGGCGGCTGGAAGTGCCAGGGAGCAAAGTTGCCGCTCGGGTGTGGAGAA
Source organism: Mandrillus leucophaeus (assembly GCF_000951045.1). Classification (NCBI taxonomy): domain Eukaryota; kingdom Metazoa; phylum Chordata; class Mammalia; order Primates; family Cercopithecidae; genus Mandrillus; species Mandrillus leucophaeus. The sequence continues at coordinate 15,541 of NW_012102227.1, read as the reverse complement.
CTAAGCCAAACGCTGGGCTCCGGAAACCCCTCCAGAATGCTAGGCAGGCCAAAGCGGGGCCGCCACACTCTGGGCCAGCCAGGCGCAGTCGGCCCCGCCCCCTTGAGCTCAGTTCCCCCTGCAACCA
>NW_012102227.1:12679-13004 GCF_000951045.1 Mandrillus leucophaeus | reverse complement strand
GTTTTTCTGGTTTGAATTAGTGGCTGCATTCTCAGGGCCCCCCTTTCAGAGGGTGAGCATAGAGTGTATTGTAGAGAGGGAGTGGGATGCAGGGTTGGGGGGGGGTCTCGACTTGGAGGTGAAATAAGAGAGGTCTTGTGCTAAGTCACTGGCCGCCACTAATGCCCCAGTGAGCAGTGGTAAATGCTGGTGTCTGTTGAAATATGCGGCACACCTCACCTGTTGCTCCCACTCTCTTCTGCCCAGTAGGTAACGCTGCCTCATACACAGCTCAGGATGCAGTGGACACTGTATTCTATGGGGTGTGCAACACAGTGGACTTTCC
>NW_012102227.1:9458-10670 GCF_000951045.1 Mandrillus leucophaeus | reverse complement strand
CGCGCGGTATTCCACTGCCTTCTGTCGCGCCATATTCCGCGCCTTCTGTCGCGGCAACGTGCGCTGCTTCTGGAACGTGCGGCTGGCTTTCTAGGGCTGGCGGCGCTGGGCGCTGCGACAGCTGCGCGGCTTCCGTATTAGGGCTGTGGATCAGTGCGGGGCCCGGAGGGAAGGGGCGTTCCGCGCCAGCTGTGAGCTCGAAGCTCTGGCTACAGGGGCGAGCGCAGCCCCATCTTCTGCCACACAGGGTAAGCTCTTCTCTGAGGGCCCGGGGGCTGGGGTTGGGCGGCCGGTTCGGAGGGCCAAGACACCCCGGAGACGTTCCCTCCCGCTGGGACACTGCAGCTATAGTCCCCAACGTGTGCCTGGCCGCTGCTAGGACTGGTTTCCGGCTGCGTCCGTTCCGCAAATCTTTTTTTTATTTTAAGTATGTATGTGTGTGTGTATATATATATGTATATTTTATTATGCTTTATGTTCTAGGGTACATGTGCACAACGTGCAGGTTTGTTACATATGCATACATGTGCCATGTTGGTGTGCTGCACCTATTAACTTGTCGGAATTAGGACATACACTGTTCCGCAACTCTTAAAGCCTGTGGAGTGCACAGAAGGAACTTTCTACTTAGAAAAGTGATGCTCTGGATAGAGATGCTTTGGGCTAGGGGCCACTGTCTAGGCTCCACCCAGGGCGCTTAGGAAGGGTACCCTAGGGGAATGGCCAGAGTTTGCCAAATCTGGCTGCTTTTTATTTATTATTTTTTTAACTACAGATCCGCAGCGGACAGCATTCTGGTTTTCACATCCTGCAGTGTTGTGGTCTTGGGTCGGGACCTAGCAGCTTTGGGGTCGTTAACTTCTTGGGGAAAACAAATAAGTAGCGTCTCATTCCTTTAGCTGAATAGACAGGATTCCACCTTCCCAGTCTTTTCAGACTTAGCTGTTTGTTAGACAATAGCAGCTGATTGCCTTTCTAAAATAGCTTCTCATTTGAGAAACTAAACCGCTGCACCCGTGAGTGGTCTCTGACTCTGGGCACTAAACCCAGGCAGGTGTGTCAGCTCCTTGTAACAGCCTGGTTCTTGTCTGCATTTATATGAGGCTGCAAGGGCCGTTTGATGGTGTGTTGACAAGTCACCAGTTGTTCAGCGGCTTAATTTTCATTCTTACCAAGGAACTCCTCTGTGTTAGTCCATAAATCATCCTCTGC
>NW_012102227.1:5228-8208 GCF_000951045.1 Mandrillus leucophaeus | reverse complement strand
GATCTGCCCACCTTGGCCTCCCAAAGTGCTAGGATTACCCATGTGAGCCACCGCACCCAGGGATTTTTGTTCGTTATACTATTTGTATTCCTTTTTTAAAGCCGTGACCATGGCAAGGACAGATTTTGAAGTTTTTAACTAGTCCTGATAAGAATTTGAACGTTTAGCTTAGATTTGGACAAAGCTACCCAATCAGACATTTTGAGAAGCAAAATGGAGAAAGATCGTATTTGATGCTGAGTGATGGATACACATGGGGGACAAAGGGGATACTTTTGCTTTGAATAGTGTTGCTAATTGCCGATTTCTGGTCTAACTTGGGGCCCCTAGGTTCATATCAAAGGAGAAGAGGCAGCTCTTGGGCTACCTTAGAATCCTGGAGGGTGGCAAAAGCAGGAGAAGCTGCTTTCCCAAAAAGGAATTGAAAGTTTAGGTCGGCTTGCTCTCTTGAATCTTGCAGCACTGGCTTCCAGGAGGGCAGGGAAAGAGTTGCTGTGGCCTATTGCAAATTGTTGCTCCATTCTCACTGTTATTTTGTGGGAAAGAGCAAAATGCTAGAAATGGACACAAAGAGTCAATCTGATATCTTTGCTATAGATGTTTGTTCATTTATTTATTTGTTTATTTTTGAGATGGTGTTTCACCCTGTTGCCCAGGCTGGAGTGCAATGGTGCGATCTCGGCTCACCACAACCCTTCACCTCCTGGGTTCATGCAATTATCCTGCCTCAGCATCCTGGTAGCTGGGATTACAGGTGCCCACCACCATGCCTGGCTAAATGTTTTGTATTTTTATTAGAGACAGGGTTTCACCGTGTTGGCCATGCTGGTCTCGAACTCCTGACTCAGGTGATCTGCCCCCCTCAGCCTCCCAAAGTGCTGGGATTACAAGAATGAGCCACCGTGCCTGGCTAGATGTTTTTTTTAAAGGCTGATTTTCTGCTGCATAAAAGCATTAGGGTATAGGAAGGATTGCTGGCTAGCTCAGGCAGAAAATGCAGGGAGAGAGGGATGGCGGTCAGCTTTATAAGTCCAGCTGTGCTGCCTTGGGTCCTTCTGGATTTATGGACCTGGGACTCATAAGGTACAAGGAGGGAGCACCCTAGCCAAGCAGATTGGAGTGACCGGAACCCCAGGTACAGACCTGAACTTAAGTCATGCAGAAGTTTATGTTTTCTCCAAATTTTGTGCCTTTTCTCTCCGTCTTCATTCTCTCTACCTTTACCTTTCCTCTGGTAAGAAAAACAGTTCCCAGGCAGAGACTATTTCTCTAAAAAGAGAGACATTGGATCTTTAGCTTGATCAACAAGGGGCTAACTCTGCCTTTGTGCTCCAGTCCTCAAATGTTGTATTTTTTTTTTCTTTTTTTTTTTTTTTTTTTTAGTGGAGATCAGGCCTTTCTCTGATTCCCAGGCTGGTCTCTAACTGCTGGGTCCACCACTTCGGCCTCCCAAAGTGCTGGGATTACCAGTGTGAGCCACCGCACCTGGCTCAAATATTTTCTGTTTTTCATTAGCCAATGACATTAACAAATGAAAGAGTGAGTTCTGGAAGCTGGAGGGAGACTGCTGCCTAACCAGCTGAGCCGCTGGGGAAGGAGGTACTGCAGGGAGGTGGGCCACCTGTATTTGTTTGGAAGAATCTGTTGCTACTATGAGAATACACCTAATGGGACAGGACAGATTAAGGGTAGGCAGCCACTTGGCCAAACAACTTTGTTCTCTTCTCCTGAAATTTATAGCTGGGGTGTCTCCACCCTGTCACCCCCAGCAGGGCCTTTCATCTTTTCTCACTGAATATAAATGCCCCAGGCCATGCCTGATGGCTCTTGCCTGTAATTCCAGCACTTTGGGTGGCTGAGGCGGGAGGATCACTTGAGGTCAGGAGTTTGAGACCAGCCTGGCCAACATGATGAAACCCTGTCTCTATTAAAAATAGAAAAGTTAGCCCGGCATGGTGGCACGTGCCTATAATCCCATCTCCTTGGGAGGCTAAAGCAGGAGAACCCAGGAGGCAGAGGTTGCAGTGAGAGGAGATTGTGCCACTGCATTCCAGCCTGGGCAACGGCGTGAGACTGTCTTAAAAAAAAAATAGAAAAGAAAAGAAAGCACCAAGTCATGGCAGCTCTTTTTAAATACTCGCTTCATGAATTCATTCATGAACCTGGTACTGTGCTAGGTGCCTCTGTGTGTTTTGTTTTGTTTTGAGACAGAGTCTTACTCTCTCACTCAGGCTGGAGTGTAATGGTACAATCATGGGTCACTGCAGCTTCGACATCCTGGGTGCAAATGATCATCCTACCTCAGCCTCTTGTGTAGCTGGGACCACAAGTGCATGCCACCATGCCTAGCTAATTTAAAAAACATTTGCAGTAGAGGCAGGTCTTGCTTGCTATGTTTTCCAGGTTGGTCTCAGACTCCTGGGCTCAAGCAATCCTCCTGTCTCTGCCTCTCAAAGCGCTGGGATCACAGGCATGAACCACCTCAACCAGCTGCTTCTGTGTTTTTGTTTGTTTGTTTGTTTGCTTTTGAGATGGAGTCTCACTCTGTCACCCAGGCTGGAGTGCAGTGGGGCTATCTCAGCTCAGTGCAACTTCCACCTCCCAGGTTCAAGGGATTTTCCTGCCTCAACCTCCTGAGTGGCTGGAACTGCAGACATGTGCCACTATGCCTGGCTAAGTTTCTTTGTAATTTTAATAGAGAAGGGGTTTCTCCATCTTGGTCAGGCTGGTCTGGAACTCCTGACCTCAGATGATTCATCCACCTCGGTCTCCCAAAGTGCTGGGATTACAGGCGTGAGCCACTGCGCCCAGCCTGCTTCTGTGTTTCAATGCATCTTTTGTTCAGACTTGCCTCTGCTCAAGGGAAATAGAGTCAGGCTCTTTCTCCCACATCCAGTTCAAGAGGGGATAGCTGAGTGGAGGCCATGTTCTGGAAGCTGGCTGGTTCACACAGTCTTCTCCATCCCACAGTGACTCCTGG
>NW_012102227.1:0-2398 GCF_000951045.1 Mandrillus leucophaeus | reverse complement strand
AGCCACTTGGCCAAACAACTTTGTTCTCTTCTCCTGAAATTTATAGCTGGGGTATCTCCATCTGTCACCCCCAGCAGGGCCTTTCATCTTTTCTCACTGAATATAAATGCCCCAGGCCATGCCTGATGGCTCTTGCCTGTAATTCCAGCACTTTGGGTGGCTGAGGCGGGAGGATCACTTGAGGTCAGGAGTTTGAGACCAGCCTGGCCAACATGATGAAACCCTGTCTCTATTAAAAATAGAAAAGTTAGCCCGGCATGGTGGCACGTGCCTATAATCCCATCTCCTTGGGAGGCTAAAGCAGGAGAACCCAGGAGGCAGAGGTTGCAGTGAGAGGAGATTGTGCCACTGCATTCCAGCCTGGGCAACGGCGTGAGACTGTCTTAAAAAAAAAATAGAAAAGAAAAGAAAGCACCAAGTCATGGCAGCTCTTTTTAAATACTCGCTTCATGAATTCATTCATGAACCTGGTACTGTGCTAGGTGCCTCTGTGTGTTTTGTTTTGTTTTGAGACAGAGTCTTACTCTCTCACTCAGGCTGGAGTGTAATGGTACAATCATGGGTCACTGCAGCTTCGACATCCTGGGTGCAAATGATCATCCTACCTCAGCCTCTTGTGTAGCTGGGACCACAAGTGCATGCCACCATGCCTAGCTAATTTAAAAAACATTTGCAGTAGAGGCAGGTCTTGCTTGCTATGTTTTCCAGGTTGGTCTCAGACTCCTGGGCTCAAGCAATCCTCCTGTCTCTGCCTCTCAAAGCGCTGGGATCACAGGCATGAACCACCTCAACCAGCTGCTTCTGTGTTTTTGTTTGTTTGTTTGTTTGCTTTTGAGATGGAGTCTCACTCTGTCACCCAGGCTGGAGTGCAGTGGGGCTATCTCAGCTCAGTGCAACTTCCACCTCCCAGGTTCAAGGGATTTTCCTGCCTCAACCTCCTGAGTGGCTGGAACTGCAGACATGTGCCACTATGCCTGGCTAAGTTTCTTTGTAATTTTAATAGAGAAGGGGTTTCTCCATCTTGGTCAGGCTGGTCTGGAACTCCTGACCTCAGATGATTCATCCACCTCGGTCTCCCAAAGTGCTGGGATTACAGGCGTGAGCCACTGCGCCCAGCCTGCTTCTGTGTTTCAATGCATCTTTTGTTCAGACTTGCCTCTGCTCAAGGGAAATAGAGTCAGGCTCTTTCTCCCACATCCAGTTCAAGAGGGGATAGCTGAGTGGAGGCCATGTTCTGGAAGCTGGCTGGTTCACACAGTCTTCTCCATCCCACAGTGACTCCTGGGTACTGCAGGTTCTGCCTTTAGTTAGGCAGGAGTTCTCTGTGCTTTGGGAGGTGCTGACGATCAGGCACATCAGGTTGGCCAAAGGGAAATGATGGGAGGATCTTCCACCTCTCCTCGTGCTCCTCCTACCTTATTTCCCAAACCCCTCTGAGCATGGCCTTCCAATCACAGAGAGATATTGAGGCAAAATTACAGGTACTTTAGGAGTGTAGAGTGTAGTATTGGCACTAATGCTAGATGTTGACTGGTTTCAGACTCTATCCTGGGATCTGGACTGGGAGAGGAAGAGCTGTGCTAGGGTACTCGGTGCCTGATGCTGCAAGAATTGGGCAAGTCTCTGGACCACTGTTCTTATTTGTTCTGTGACTTAGGGAATGGTGTGGTGGAGCGTATACAAATGGTGAGGAAAGGGAGTGGTCTCATTCCTATTCTGTTTGATTTCTGAAGTCCTACCTTGAATGGCAGTAGGGCATCTTGTAGCACTTCGTAGCTAATGGAATTTTGTAGGTGAAATTTATATTTAGGGAAATGCACACATCTTAAGTTTACTATTTGATAAATTTTTCAAATGCATACATGTGTGTAACCCACATTCCTAGCAGGATTAGAACATTACCATTACCCCAGAAAGTTCCCTCCTGCCCTTTCCCAGTCAGCTCTGCTTCGATCCTCAGAGAAAACCACTATTCTGAATTTTTTTTCTTTTACTTTTTCTTTTTTTTCTTTCTTTTTTTTTTTTTTTTTGAGATGGAGTCTCACTGCATCACCCAGGCAGAGTGCAGTGGCATGATCTCGGCTCACTGCAACCTCCGCTTCCCGGGTTCAAGCGATTCTCCTCCCTCAGCCTCCTGAGTAGATGTGATTACAGGCATCTGCCACCATGCCCAGATAATTTTTGTATTTTTAGCAGAGACGGGGTTTCTCCATGTTGGCCATGCTGGTCTCAAACTCCTGACCCCACGTGATCAGCCCACCTTGGCCTCCCCAAGTGCTGGGATTACAGGCATGAGCCACTGTACTCAGCTGGCTTTATTATTGCTTTTTAGATACAGCGTTTCACTCTGTCATCCAGGCTGGAGAGCAATGGCGTGATCATAGCTAACTGCAGCCTT
>NW_012102226.1:27989-29570 GCF_000951045.1 Mandrillus leucophaeus | reverse complement strand
ACAATTAAGCTCACTAGTCGAAATCTTGATTCAAGTGATGATCCAATAGCTTACAAATGTCTCCAATAAACTGAGCTTTGAGGCAGGATGGAAAACAGAAAAATGTAAAACCTCTCTATCCCAATCACCAGTGATGGAGGTTAAGCAATTATACCTGCAAATCCTTAACAACAGGTCTCTCCTAATGAAAAATCCTGAGATTTAAGCACTGTGACTTACAGAAGGCAGGTTGGCTTAATGAGGAAATTTACTTTTAGTAAAAAAAAAATCAGCAATATTTTATTTTGGGCACTTAGTATTTCACAGATCCTCAACACGTTTTGAGGTAGGTCAAATATTAATAGCGTATTTTACAAACAAAACTCACGCAGATGTTTTGTTACTTGTCCCAAACCACAGGAGCAATTCTGTCACGATCAGGAATAACGTGGTCTCTCTGATCTTCCAGATTAATCTGTCATGTGTGAAGTTAAGGGTAATCACTTGCAAATATTCATGAAAAAAAAACAAAAACAAAAACAGAAGACTAGATATAGAAATTCTACTTCGGGATATTTTAAACTTCTTAAATTGATCCTATAATGAGTATATATTTGCTCTCATTACAAATCTATATATAACTGATCTTTACAATTACAAATGAGCACAGGAGTGACTATGTTGCTTTTCTGCCTTTTAGGGTGAGTAGAGCAGGGAGATAATCAGCCAGCTTTCCCCGGAGCACTAGGCAGCCTTTACCTGAAGGTGCTGTGTTTGAGGCACCATTGACTGCGATTTGGGATCATAGGAGAGCAGGTATACTAATGGGAACAGGATTCAGAAAAGATGCCTGGATCCAAAAAGTGGAGGCTCTCTTCAAGTCAAAGGTGAAGAGAAAAATAGTAACATCTCAAGCTTCTGATCCTGAGTATCATGGCATGGCATTACAACTGCTTGTGAGAGGACCTCCTACAAGAGCGGTACACTTGTCCCAATAAAGTCTGTTAGAGTTCTTACTAACTAGATAAGCCACAAGTAAAACTAAATTGGTATTTCATTAAAGTGGACATCTATAGAAGCAAATAGCTAAACATTTTTAATATGAGTAAGTTTTACCCGTCATGTAAATTCCTCTCATTGTCACAAGCCCAATTCTATTAGCTTGTCATAATTCCTAAAATAATTTACCAAAATTCAGCTCATCTTGACATAGGTTCTTGAGCCACTATTCTGTACTGTTTCATCATAAAGTTCCTTTTATTTAAACAATTGTATAATATTAGTAATAATAAAGGATTAAGAATAGTTAACTTGAGCCTAGGAGTAAGGTTGCAGTGAGCCATGATTGCGTTACTGCACTAGAGCTCAGGTGACAGAGCAAGACCCTAATCTCAAAAAAAAAGAAAAAGAGAGAGAGAGAGAGAGATTAACAACTGAGAAATTAGAAGGAAAACATCATTACTGTGTTATATAAAAGAGTAAGGATATATGTTTCTGTATAGAACAAACAACCCAATACCATTTGAGCCGAAGAACAAAAGGGAAGAAAAGCAGGTGGCGGGGGCATGGAATGCAGAGTATTGAAGCCTTTTACTCTAATGT
>NW_012102226.1:25173-26969 GCF_000951045.1 Mandrillus leucophaeus | reverse complement strand
AGTGACCTCCGTCTTCTCCGGAGCTGCAGTAGGAAGTTGCTTGCTTTTCATTTTTGCTTTAGCCATGTGTAATTCCCAGAATCAAAATATTTTTGCCCTTTCTGCAATCGTTTCCTTAAGAAATCTGAACCTCCAGGCCTTTGTCCCAGGTGAAGATATCTTGCTCTTAATTTTGCTTCTTCAGCTTTCTCTGGACTAGTCACTTTATCTTCCATTTCCTTCTGCTCCTCCGCGGAGGCTGCACCCAGTTCTTCCGCAGACATAGTGCTCCCTCTGCAGAGGTGAGACGGGGGAAAAGATGCGATTAGCAGGTGTCCTGTTGCCACCTGGCCGCTGCCGCGCTGCCTTAGGCCCACCCGCCAGCAGGCCCAGCTCTCCCAGCCTCTCCCTTCTCCTTTCAAGCAATTTGCATGAGGAGAAAACCTACCCCGAAGGGAACTGTGAGACTGTGGCCAGGGCTACTCCCCTGTGGACTCTCAACACCCTCAGGGCTTGGAATCCACCTCCAACCACTCGCAACTGATATTTTCCTCTCCAACCCTTGCTCCCTCTTCCCTTCTCTTCTCTCTCTGTCTCTCTCTTCCTCGCGCAGCTCCAGTCGGGGAGGCCCTTTGCCGATTGCAACTGGAACATCCAATGCTGGACACGAATTCAGCTGAGGGGTAAAATCTGCCTTCCCCTGGCTTTGTCCCGGTACCAGAGAAAGTCCAGCCTGCTGTCCCGGTCCTCGGGGGACGCATGGGACTAAGCTGGAGGAAGTCTTGGGGACGCCCAGTTCCTTCTCACAAAGAGGACTCTGGGTCTCTGTCTTCTGTCTGGGAACGCCTAGAACCAAACAGACACCCCTGGCTTCCTCTTACCAGTCCACGTGGGTGCCAAACAACCCCACATTCCTGCGTGCTCCCCACTGAACTGTGTCTTCACAACCTCATCAAACTTGGCTTACTGGGGAGCCTAAAGCTAAAGCGTTTAATGTTATGTTGCAAAACATCCTGGTCCCAATACACACTGGATAATAACAGCCAGTGGCCCACACAGCACCTTTACCCTTCAAATTCTCAGGAACCTTGACGATTTTATCACCAGAAACAGCAAATGGCAAAAGTTTGCCTGTATTCAGGTTTTCTTCTACCTCAAGCCCCACCCCCCCTTCTCCACCAGTTCAAAACCTACTCCAACCGGTCAGACCTCCTCTGCCATTCTCCCTCTCCGGGAAGTGGCTGGGCTTTCAGGAATCGCTCATGTTCACGTCCCCTTCTCCGGGTCTGATTTGTTGCAAATCAAACAGTGTCTGGGATGTTCCCAGAAATCCCTCCCACTATCGCAGGGAATTCCTGCACATAACCCAATCCTTCAATTTAACTTGGCATAACATTTATATAATTCTAACCTCCACCCTCGCCCTCAGCAAAAAAGAACTCTCAGCTTAATTAAAATTAAATATCCAAGCTATAAGGATACTCAAAAGGCCTTTACGTTTTTCTCTTCATAAATCTTGTTTTCCTAGAAAAGGTTTTTCCTCAGTCAACTACATTACTTTTCTCCACTCTTTCTTGCCACTCTTGGTGCGTATATAAAAGACCCTAAAATAACTTCTCGTGGCCTGGGACTCCTTGGGAAAACAGAAAAGGCACCACAAATCCCATTATGGGAAAAATCTGTTTTCCTCATAGAACCCCTGGAAGTAGAGGTGAATAAGGACCTCTCGAAATCTGTCTCTGTCTTCCGGCTATGCTTGTTTATTAGGCCCTGGAAACGGTATTCCTAGCTCTGTTCTTTTTTTTTTTTTTTTTTTT
>NW_012102226.1:24809-25123 GCF_000951045.1 Mandrillus leucophaeus | reverse complement strand
CACAATAGCAGCACACACTACTGCTACCTGCAAAGCTGTCAGTCTCAAATGACTGAGTGAATGAAAGAAAATAAAAAGTAGGTAAGTAACATATTTTAAGGAGAAATCATGGGAATTAGCAGATTCATGCAGTTCAGCTCTTTTAATCAGCCGGCCAGCTTGCTAGCAACGGGATGGTTTCCGTTGAGGAAGGTCCTGTGGGGTAGGACTGTGGTCACCAGTGACCTCCGTCTTCTCCGGAGCTGCAGTAGGAAGTTGCTTGCTTTTCATTTTTGCTTTAGCCATGTGTAATTCCCAGAATCAAAATATTTTTG
>NW_012102226.1:19022-20589 GCF_000951045.1 Mandrillus leucophaeus | reverse complement strand
TTCACCGTGTTAGCCAGGATGGTCTCGATCACCTGACTTCGTGATCCGCCCGCCTCGGCCTCCCAAAGTGCTGGGATTACAGGCGTCTAGCTCTGTTCTTAGAGGGCCTCACCTGAAGGCCAATAATCCAACAGGGAAATTAGCAAAAAATGAAAAATCTTACAACTACTGGTTCTTCTTCTGGTTGTCTGTGTGGCTATACATGTGTTATGTGTGCAATGTCTGTTAAAAAGAGCTCTAATTAATTGCCTAAGAAAAATAAGTGCTTAAATCAAATATTTTTAAGGGAAAAGTAAAAGTTGTGATACCTTTCAGTTCATGTAACTCTAATATTAAAAAATAAAAACAGTCTTAGGAATTATTAGTAAAATACCAATGTCTTCAAGGTGTAAAACTGCGGCCTGTGTCATGCAGGTCAGAGACTAGGTTTGCTAAATGTTTTAAGGTTGTAAACTGCTTTTTTATCCTTTAAAAACTGTTAACTTACCTGCCTCACAATTGGTAAGGCCAGAAACGTATCAAAGTAACCATGCCCCTAACTATGCTGGAAAAAGTCAAACTTCATCTGCATCTAGCACATAATTTAAAAAACTTAACAGGTTTTACATTGAAGTCAAAAATTGCTAAAAGTTACCATTATGACATGTAAGTAAAACTACTAAACATGAATATGCATGCCAGGTGTATAAAAACAGTAAAACGCATTTTTAGTTAAAAATTATAAGAAGGTACAAAAATGTACATTTTGCTTAAAAATAAAAAATTATCTTAAAATTAAATAAAATAAATGGTTTAAGCAAATTGTTAAAACATTGTAAACATTAATCCTGCAAAGAAAACTCTGTGTGTAAATATATTAACTAAATTCAAAAGGGTTTACCTGTTTTTCTGTAAATTAAACACTAAAATAAAAGCACACAAGGTTTTCTTAAAATGCTAATCTATCTAACAAAATTTGTCAAGGGTTATAACAGGTATGTAAAAATCTCACTTCAGAGTCAAACTGGTTAAAATGAAAAAAAATTGTCTATAAGGTTTCATTAAAATTAGGGTTAACATTAATAGCAAACTAATGAGAGGGTAAAATTTAACTTTCTCTCTTAAACAGAATTCTCATGTAATAAAAAAGGCTAATAAATGGTTTTTGCTTTTCCAAATTTTTAACTCATGATTTTGGCAAAATGAAACAAAACAAACAAACAAAAAATAATAATCTAAAATTCCATTTCATAATATCAAATGGTTTAAATTTTAAACATATTTAACAGGCTTCCTAAAATCAAACTTTAGTCTCAAAATTGTCTTTCTTAACGCCTAACTTTGAGGTCCTGCAAAAGGCTCCTAAAGCATCTGGACAAAAGGTAAACAGGATTATTTAACATGTTAGGTACATAAAATTGCCAAAACAATGCCTAATAGGTTATATTTTAGGGAATAATATTAACGTATGTTCCAAAACTGTATGAAATGTCTAAGGTTAGTGTCTGAATATGTGCTATTCATCACAATTAATGTTGTTATGTTGGGTTATTATAAACGACAAAAATGACTAAATTTCTTTGTTAAT
>NW_012102226.1:15693-18961 GCF_000951045.1 Mandrillus leucophaeus | reverse complement strand
AGTAAAAATACAAAATTTGCCGGGCGTGGTGGTGGGTGCCTGTAATCCCAGCTACTTAGGAGGCTGAGGCAGGAGAATCCCTTGAACCTGGGAGGCGAAGGTTGTGGTAAGCCAAAATCGCGCCATTGTACTCCAGCCCGAGCAACAAGAGCAAAACTCCGTCTCAAAAAAAAAAAAAAAAAAAAGAACTTGTTTACTTTTGTAACAGAACACAATTGGAGAAACTGGTTATTTTGCCAAAGTTTTGACTGGAATGATGTGGTCGCCTTTAAGGAATCAAACTTGACTTATGAAGCCAAGATAACCCTTGAAACTGGCCTCATATTCTGTGTACACAGCCCTTGTACAGGGTTTCTGACCTGTGGTAAGTAAAGAATGTCACTTTCTCACAGACCAGGAACCCCAAATTATCTTAAAACCTCAAGAGGAAAGGAATTCTGCCGACTCATAGGTGTTTAATAGTACAAATCCATGGCTGGGCTTGGCTTCAAAAAGTGTTATCTCAAATTCATTCTATGAAACAAAGTTCCATCAAAACCAATTTAAAAGGCCTACATAGCAAATAATTATTCTTGCTGAGCTATATGCAAATAATTAAACCAAGTATAATAAAGCAAACCAGTCCTACCATGATTTGTCTTCTAATAAAAATGGAAGACTGAAGAGAGAAAATTATGTTTCAAAAACTATAGCACATCTGTTGTTAAATTCTAGGCTTGCCTAATGTTTTTCAGTTTTTACTATTTGCTACAGTTTAACTTACATCCATTACAGAAATCAACTCCTAAATACATCACACTCAAGTCAAAGCCTAAAAATCTCAGGAAGCAACTCCTAACAGCCCAGAGAAATGCCCTAAATATCAATGTACAAAACGTAAATAATCTTAAGCTAAAAACATAAAAAATAAGTCACTAAATAAAAGTTACTCATCTTACTCAGTCTCACCTCTATCTCACCAAATACTTTATGTCATTTCTACTTCTCCTTTTAAGCCGAATATTAAAGTGTTTTTAATGGAAATTATTTACTCCGCCACTCTTGCGGGAATTGCTTTACTAACTTTACTATATTTGCAGTAAAGCTATATACGGGAGCACCCTCAGGGTAAAATTTCGGACAGAGAATCTCTCAGTTACTGTAGCATTATGCTTAATTATTGTCCTCATAGTAGGAATAACAGTTACTAACAAAAAATAACACATAGGCCTTTCCAGACATGTGTCTCTGCCTCTCATTGGAAAAACAAAGAAAAAAATGTTGCTTCTATCTCAACCAATCGGGCCCAAGAAAAAATGCTGCTAAAAAGCCTAGGACTACTGTTTTTACCCTACCTAATTCAGCTTTTTCAAAAATTCTTAACCAATAGAATCATGGCTATTTCACAAACAACTAACCAAAACATCTACAAATGGCATTGCTCCTTCAACCAATCCAAAACCAAAAATCTCTCCACTCCCCCCAGCAGGAAGTAGCAAAACAAACAAATAAATAAACAAACCAAAAAACACATTGCCCCTCATCCTTTTATAACTGTGGGGTCTGGAATGACAGAGCAGGAGCACCGTCATCTTGGTCAAACATGGCCACTTTAAGTTTCAGCTCCTTTTCTAGCCTCATGCATTTCAAGGAAATCACTTGTAACTACAAGCAACCAGAAAGAGCAGACAGTAAAACACAGATAAGACACCTCGGGCACAGAGGGAGGGGGGAAAGTCTCTTGGGTGACAGCCAAACTTCACCCTCATACAATGGGCCCTAGTAAGCACATTCCTTTCCCTTTAGGTGCACTAAGATGGAGAAGCTAAAGGTAGACTCAGGGGTTATGCCTGCAGCTTCAGGAAAATGTATAGAAATAAACACACAAATTCTCCCTCCCAGAGAAGCAAGACAAAGAAACACAAAAAACATTCCAAGCCTATAATAAGCCGTCCCACATTAAACCCTTAAAAACTCTTAGTCTGTAAGAAAAAAACGCCTCTAACCTAACTTGGCCAGAAGCCTCTCTCAAGTTTATTCTCCAAGATAAACCTGTCTTTAATTGCTAAGCCACTTTTCGTGTTTCTTTTCTCTTTCTTTCTTACACTAGTAAGCTGAGCTTATAGGCTAAAAAGCTGTAAGTAGGGAATGATTTTTAAAGGTGAGTGTTATTATGGGTAGTAGTCTTAAATAGAGCAATAGCATATATTTGAAAACAGCAAAATGAATTCTTGGCATGCAATAGAAGTTCCATGTAAGAGAGAGTCAGGAGGAAATACAAGGAAGGTGGAGGGACACTCATAGAAGGTCTCAGTGCTGAGTTTTCACATTCAGCCTTATCTTTTTTATTATGTGTATTTAAGGTGCACAAGACAATGTTTTGATGCATGTTCACAGAGAAATTATTACTACAGTCAAGCAAATTAACATCTGTCATTTTGTGTGTGTGGGGTTAAGAGCCCCTAAAATCTATCCTCTTCGAAAATTTGCAGTATACACTACAATATCATTGACTATAGCCCTCATGTTGTACTTCAGATCTCTGGATGTATGCATCTATATCACCAAGACTTCCTATCCTTTAATCTACATCTCCCCAGTTCCTGCCACAGGTGTGTTCAGAGTTACAATGTTTCAGGATCAGGTCAGGGCCTGCCTCTCTATGATGGCTTGTTGCAGGAAGTCAGGGACCCCGAACGGAGGGACTGGCTGAAGCCGAGGCAGAAGAACATAAATTGTGAAAATTTCATGGACATTTATTAGTTCCCCAAATTAATAATTTCTTACACCTGTCTTTACTGTAATCTCTGAACATAAATTGTGAAGATTTCATGGACACTTATCACTTCCCCAATGAATAGCCTTGCGATTTCCTATGCCTGTCTTTACTTTAATCTCTTAATCCTGTCATCCTCTTTGTAAGCTGAGGAGGATTAATGTCACCTCAGGACCCTGTGACTGTATCAACTGCACAAATTGTTTGTAGAGCATGTGTGTTTGAACAACATGAAATCTGGGCATCTTAAAAAAAGAACAAGATAACAGCGATGTTCAGGGAACAAGAGAGGTAACTTGGAACTGGCCACTGGTGAGCTGGATAGAACAGAGCTATATTTCTCCTCTTTCATAAGCAAATAGGAGAAATATCGCTGAATTCTTTTTCTCAGCAAGGAACATCCCTGAGAAAGAGAATGCCCCTGAGAGTAGGCCTATGAATGGCCCTCTCAAAGCGTGCTGTCTTTTATGGTCGCAGCCCAACGGATGAAATAAGCCCTGGTCTCCTGTAGCG
>NW_012102226.1:10245-15643 GCF_000951045.1 Mandrillus leucophaeus | reverse complement strand
AATGACAATGCGTGCCCAAAACTTCATTAGCAATTTTAATTTCACCTCATCCGGTGGTCCTGTGATCTCGCCCTGCCTCCATTTGCTTTGTGATATTTTATTACCTTGTGAAGTATGTGATCTCTGTGACCCACACCCTATTTGTGCACTCCCTCCCCTTTTGAAAATCGCTAATAAAAACTTGCTGGTTTTACGGCTCGGGGAACATCACGGATCCTGCCGACATGTGATGTCTCCCATGTACACCCAGCTTTAAATTTCTCTCTCTTGTGCTCTTTCCCTTTATTTCTCAACCCAGCCGAGACACTTAGGAAATAGAAAAGAACCCACATAAACATCGGGAGCGGGTTCTCCTGATATCTGTTCTGCTGCAGCTTCAGCCGGTCCCTCCGTTCGGGGTCCCTGACTTCCCGCAACAATGACTCAGCTTGTGCCTGAATTCAGGGAACACTTAGAGAGACCTTGGATCCAGGGCGTGGAGTGTACACCAGTCTCTGAAGCGTGGGCATCCATGGAGCAGCTGAGGCTTGGGGGTTATGGCACCCATGAGGTTGAGAGAGGAGGCAGGTGATTTCCCAAAGTGGCTCAACAGCAGCTGCTTCTTGGGTGAGGGAGGGTTGTGAAGCTGTGCCTTCCTCTATGGGGTTCCCCCAATGGAAATATCTGTTTCTTAACTCAGTGACAAAACATGCCAGTGTCTTGTGTGAAGAAGGCCCCTGGGGACCATGGTGGTTCCTGCCGTGTGGCTGATGTCAACAGCTTTCACCTTTCTTCTTTGACCCTAGCCATCTCCTGGAGTCTCAGATACGCCAGTCTCACCAGTGTTGCTTTCTGTGGATGGTCTCCTTTTTTATTGTGTTTTGTTGTTGCTACTGTTTTTGCTCCACTGTGTTGCCTCACATTCTTTAATGTGCCTTTGAGCCCTCTTAGAGATATTTTCATTTGTGGATAGCTATTTATTTTCTTTGGTGGGGGATAAAGGCTAGGATCTCCAATTTTGCCATCTTGATGACACTCCCCACCAAAATTTGTTTGTTTCCATATCTTGGCTATTGTAAACAATGCTTCAATGAACATGGAAGCACATATATGCACATATATGTTTACAAGGTGGTGATTTCATTTCCTTTGAGTATATATCCAGAAGAGGGATTGCTGGGTCATATATTAGTTCTATTTTTTAAACTTTCTAGAGGAAACTCCACACTGTTTTCCAATATGACTGCACCAATCTACATTTCCATCAACAAATGGGTTTTCTTTACCATACACCCTCACCAACACCTGTTATATCTTGTCTCTTTGATAATGGCTATCCTAGCAGTTGTGAGATGGTATCTCATGGTTTTGACTGTCATTTCCCTGATGATTAATGATGTTGGACATTTTTATATTTTTGTTGGCCATTTGTATGTCTTCTTTTTAGATGTGTCTATTCAGGACCTTCGCCCATTTAAAAAAATGGATTATTTGTTTTATTGCTATTGAGTTGAGTGTTAGTTCCTTATGTATCTTGAGTACTAAAGTTTTATAAGATATATGGCTTGCAAATATTTTCTCCCAATTGATCGGCTACCTATTTACTTTGTTGATTCTTTCCTTTGGCATGCAGAAGCTTTTTAGTTTGATGTAATGCCACTTACTTACTTTAGCTTTTATTGCTTCTGTTTTTGGTGAATTATTTTTTAAAAAATCATTTTCAGACTAATGTCAAGAAGTTTTCCTGTATTTTTTTAGAATTTAAATGTTTTGAGGTATTATTTTTTAAGCCTTTAGTCCATTTTGAGTTTATTTTTGTGTATGGTGTAAGATAGGGGTCAAATTTCTTTTGCGGGTGGATATCCATTTTTACCCACATCAGTTATTGAAGAGGCTATCAATTTCCCATTTTGTCTTCTTGGTGAACTTGTTGACAATTAACTGGCCATATGTGCTTTGGTTTATTTATGAGCTCCTTATTTTGTTCCATTGGTCTATGTGTTGACTTTTATGCCAGGACCATTCTGTTTGATTTCTATAGCTTTGCCATAAATTTTGAAGTCAGGAAGTATGATGCTCCAACCTTATTTTTCTTTCTCAATATTATTTTGATATTTACAACTTTTTGTGGGTTTATACATATTTTAGTATTTTTTTGTTTCTGTGGAAAATGCCATTAAAATTTCTATATAGTGTTAAATCTATTGATCATTTAGGATATGTAGAAATTTTAACAGCATTAATTCTTCCAAACCAAAACACAGGATATCTTTCTATTTATTTACTTATTTATTGAGAGAAGGTCTCACTCTGTCACCCACGCTGGAGTGCAGTGGTGTGATCATAGCTCATGGAACCCTCAAATTCCTGGGCTCAAGTGATCCTCCCTCCTCAGCCTCCCCAGTAGCTGGAACTACAGGCCTGTGCCACAATGCCTAATATTTTAGAATTTTATTTTTGTAGAGATGGGGTCTTCTTTCCGTTTATTAATGTCCTCTTTAATTTCTTTCATCAATGTTTTATAGTTTTCAGTATACAGATCTTTTACCTGAACCAGGCATGGTGATTCACACCTGTAATCCCAACAATTTGGGAGGTCACTTGAGGCCAGGAGCTTGAGACCAGTCTGGGCAACATGGCAAGACCCCATCTCTAAAAAAAAAAATTTTTTTTTGAAAAGGTGGTAGAGATCTTTCATTTCCCTTGTTAGATTTATTCCTAAGTATGTTCTGTTTTGTAGCTTTTGTAAATGGTATTGTTTTCTTGACTTCCTTTTTAGATATTTCTTTGTTAGTGTATAGAACCAGCTGATTTTTGTGTTGATTTCATATCTTGTAACTTTACTGTATTTATTTATTATTGCTAAAAAGTTTTTTTGGTGGAGTATTTACAGTTTTCTAAGAAAAGGATCATATTATATGCAAACAGAGACACTTTTACTTCTTCCTTTCTGATTTGTATGGCTTTTCTTTCTTTTTCTTGTCTGATTACTTTTGCTAGTACTTTCAGTACTGTATTAAATAGAAGTGGCAAGCGGGAATATCCTTTTCTTTCACCAGACCTTAGCAGAAGCTTTCAGTTTTCCTCATTGATAATGGTATTCATTGGGGACTTGTCATAAATGGCCTTTATTATGTTGAGGAAATTTCCTGCCATCTTTATTTGTTTGGGCTGCAATAACAAAATCCCTTACAATAAGAAATTATAAACACAAAAAATTTATTGCTCGCAGTTCTGGAGGCTGACAAGTCCAAGATCAAGGCGCTAGTCAATTGTCTGGTGACAGCTTGTTCTATGTGTCAAGATGGCATCTTCTTATTCTTATATGGTAGAAGGATGACTAAGCTGTTTTAGGTCTCCTTTACAAAGGCACTAATCCCATTTTTGAGGGAGAAACCCTCCTGACTTAATCATCTCCCAAAGCCCACACCTCTGAATACTACTGCATCGGGGTTTAGGTTTCAACATACAAACTTCACAGCCACAAACATTCATACCACAGCATCTTCTATATCTATTTTCCTTGGATTTTTTTAACCATGAAAGGATGTTAAACTTCATCAAATGTGCTTATTGCATCTATAGAGATGATCATGTGGTTTTAATCTTTCATTCTCTTAATGTGGTTTATCATATTGATTGTTTTGCACGTATTAAACCAACCTTGTATCCCAGTGAGAAATCTCACTTGGTCATGGTATATAAACTTTTTGATGTGTTGTTGAATTTGGTTTGCTAGCAATTTATCATAGATATTTTGCATGTATGTTAATCAGAGATATGGGCCTATAGTTTTCTTTTCTTGTGGTGTCTTTGGTTTTGGTATTAGAGTGCTGCTGGACTCATAAAGAAGTTGGAAGCATTTCCTCTATTTTTATTTTTTGGAAAAGTTTAAGAAGGATTGGTGTTATTTCTTCTTTGAATGTTTGGTAGAATTCAGTTGTGAAGCCAATTGGTCCTGGATTTTTCTTTGCTGGGAGGCATTTTATTACTACTTTAATCTCTTTGTAATTGGTATGTTCAGGCTTTCCATTTATTCTTGGTTCAGCCTTAGTAGGTTGTATGTTTCCAGGAATTTATCCGTTTCCTCTATGTTATCCAATTTGTTGGCATATAATTGTTCATAATAGTCTCTTATGATCCTTTTTATTTCTGAGTGATCTGTTGTAATGACTCCTCTTTAATTCTGCTTTTGTTTCTTTACTCTTTTTTTCTTAGTATAGCTAAGAGTTTGCCAATTTTATTCTTTTCTAAAAAACGATGTTTATTTTTGGTATTTTTCTACAGTTTTTCTACTTTCCATTCGATTTGTTTCTATTCTAATCCCTATTATTTTCTTCCTTTTGCCAGCTTTGGCTTAGATGCTGCTGCTGCTTTTTCTAGTTCCGTGATGTGTACAGTTAGGTTGTTTATTTGATATCTTTCCACTTCTTAAATTTAGGCATTTATCACTACAAACTTTCTTTGTATTCCTGCTTTTATTGCATCCCATAACTTTTAGTATGTTTCTTCAGTTCAAGATGTATTTAAAATTTGCTTTTTAATCCAGTAGTTTTTAAGAGTATGTTAGTTTCCATGTATTTGTGAATTGTCCCCCTTTCTTGTTATTGATTTCTAGTTCCACTTCATTGTGGTCAGAAGAGATACTACATATACTTTCGATATCCTTAAACTGGTTAAAACTTGTTTTGTGGCTTAACATGTGATGTATTTTGGAGAATGTTCCTTGTACACTTAAAAAGAATGTGTATTCTTCTGCTATTGGGTGAAAAGTTCTGCACAAGTCTGTTAAGCCCATTTGGCTAACAGTGTTGTTCGAGTTCACTATTTCTTGATTTTCTGCCTGGATGTTCAATTTAGTATTCAAAGTGGAGTGTTAACGCTTCTTATCATTGTTCTACTGCTGTCAATTTCTCCTTTTTTCTCTCTCAATATTAACTTTAGGTGCTGTAAAGTTTTTGGATGCATATACGTTTACAATTATTCTATCTTTCTGTTGAATTCACCCTTTTATCATTATGTAATAACCTTCTTTGTCTTTAGGGACAACTTTTGACTTGTTTACTTTGTCTGATATATGTATAGCCACTTCTATTTTCTTTTGATTGCCATTTGCGTGGTAACATATTCCTCCTATCTAACTGAAGTTTTGTACTCCTTGGCAAACGTCTCCCTATTGCCTCCCCTGCCCCCAGCCTCTGGTAATCACCATTCTACTCTGCTTCTATGAGTTAAGCTTTTTTGCATTCCACATATAATTAAGAGCATGCAGTATTTGTCTTTCTGTACCTGGCTGCTTTCATTTAGCATAACATTCTCCAGATTCATCCATGTTGTCACAAATAAGAGGGTTATTTTCTTTCTAAAAATTAGTAGTGGCTCAATTGTCGCTCTCTGCGTGCTAGGCGCTCGGGAGGGG
>NW_012102226.1:0-10195 GCF_000951045.1 Mandrillus leucophaeus | reverse complement strand
GGGGGGGAGCGGGGTGGGGGGAAGAGACAAACAGAAGTAGAAAAAGTTGTAGCCAGTATACCAGTGTTATCTATGGTGTAGATTTATACCTTTTCTACTTGACCAGGTCTCTTAGGTCCTGTCTGAGTAAATATTTTTAACACTAAAGCGATTACAAATGAAAGAGTGGCCAATAAAGTGACTACTCTCCTCAGGGCTTTAAACCAGTTGGGATAATGTGGTAAGAGAAAAAGTTCAATGTGTAATGCTCTCCCCATTACCTATTACTGTGACTGTGGCTTCACTGAGTATTTAAGAAATAAGGCATACCATGAAAACACAACAGGAACTGTACTATTAGCTAAATTAAGGAAGTCGGGTTTGGCTGGACTGCCTTCTGGTAAAGCAAAACCCCATCTGACCACCACAAGAAGGATACGAAACTGACTCCATCTGAGTAAAAGCTAATATGGGAATATAAGCCTTTGTTATTAGCAGGACCAGTGGTGGAGCAATGAAGGGGATTAGTCCTGCCAGAGTTACCTATAATGCTGGCTTTGGACTGTCAGGCAGGTACATGATGGTGCTTGGTGGCCTGGCTGGAAATACTGCTTACTTCTGCTTCTTTTTAAAGCTGCAGGGGGATGTGTGATAGCATTGTGTCTTGCTCATATACACTGGAAATGATGAGAAAAGCCAAAGCCTTGGAAACAAAGAGGGAAAAGTACTGCTGGAGAGACATCTTGAGAGAATGTGTATCTGTTCCTCTGCTGGCTCCTAGTGCCACTGCGAAAGAGTACTTAAACATCTTAGAAGATGCTTGAGAAAACCTCAGGATGAAGTGAAACATACTGGGCCCTATTGAAAGTCTTTCAGGAGGATGCCAGGCAGTTCTGATAAACGTATTGTTACAACTAAGTGGAGGCATTGAATCAGAAGCATGTTTTTGTCAGCATCTCGCAGAGAGATGGAAAACTGAGCTGAAAGAACAGTCCAGGACTCCTGGAAAGGCACTTCCAACAAGTGAGTCAAGAGCCCTGATTTTGAAATACATACAACAATGTGTGATGATAATTCGCCCATGCCTGAGGAAGACAGAAACACAGCAGGAACAGAAAGGTGAGAATGGGAAAGAGGAGGAGCGGGGAGAGACAGAGAAGGAGGGGGACTCCGGGGGTGGGAGCTGCCATTACAATCATTCGGCAGTTAATTGAAAATTTTAACTTGGATCTACCAACAGTTACACAGGCCTTCTTAAAAACTATTGGTGAGTTGGAGGCTACTTCTTCCTTCTTAGCATCTGGTCAGAGAGCTGATAGATACCCCATTTGGTCCCGACAAGATGACATAGATCTGCAAAAAGATGAGGATACCAGAGATACATTGGTCAAAAAACTTGGTGCTTAGAATGTAGCTCGGAGGATTGTGTTTTAAAAGAAATAATTGGCAAGATAAAGAGAAAAAAAAAGTCGTAGCAGATGAAGTGATTTAAAAAAGAAATTGTGTCCATTGAACTTTAGAGAGTTCTTGCATTAGAACTGGCACTTACCTTTTGACCAATGCTGCCATTGCTGTGAGAGTCCTAGATTTTGTAGCCAAGCAGAGTTGTATAGGGGGGATAAAAAGAAAGGAAATTGGATAAACTTAGAGCTCTCCTTGGCAAGGGTCAATGTGTTTATGAAAGGAAAATCTAAACCAGAGAGGAGTTGGTCCTCAGTAGTAATCCTTTGCTGGAATGAACCCTTGCTATATTAGTGACAGAGTCAAAGGAAATTTAGGAGACATAGGCCATTTTAGGCAACAGAAGTGATCTCCTTTTCTTTGGCAGAAGCTCCTTGAAATTGTGACAGATTCCATATCAAGAATCTGCAAATGTGGGAAGATTTCATTATGAGGCTTTGAACATGGATTATCTCCAAACCCAGTGAGCTCTGATTTCTAGACTGCTTTGAAAAATCCCATATTCATTTTGCTAACTTGGTATTTGGGGACACTCCTCCTTGGCTGTTCTTTTCTTTGAGCCCTTCTCAGTCACGTTTGTAGGGTGTCTTTCTTTACCTACCACTCAGTTTTGTTTAAAACACACACACAACCCTAGAGAATCTCAAGAATAATCTTACTCCATTAATAATGTGTTTTTATTTATTGAACATAGTTTGTGCTAAGCATTGTGTTAGATTTAAAAATCAGTGCATTGACTCCACTTCGTTTTTTGTTTGTTTGTTTGTTTTTTCGTTTTCGAGATGGAGTTTTGCTCTTGTCGCCCAGGCTGGAGTGCAGTGGCATGATCTCAGCTCACTGCAACCTCCGCTTCCCAGTTTCAAGTGATCCTCCTGCCTCACCTTCCCAACTACCTGGGATTACGGGTGCACACCGCCATGCCTAGGTAATTTTTGTATTTTTAGTACAGACAGGGTTTCACCATGTTGGTCAGGCTGGTCTCAACCTCCTGACCTCAGGTAATCCACCCGCCTCGGCCTCCCAAAGTGCTGGGATTACAGGCGTGAGCCACCACGCCCAGCCTGACTCTGTTTTTTGCTGTTTATTGAAAATTAATACAACTTTGTATTTGAAAAAAATTGAACAGTATTCCATTGTGTATATATACCACATTTTCTTCCTCCATTCATCCACTGATGGATGCATAGGTTGACTCCATATCTTAGCTCTTGTGAATAATTCTGCAGTGAACATGGGACAGCACATATCTCTTTAGCACATTGATTTCAATCTTTTGATGTTTACCCAGTAGGAGGATTACTAGATAATACGACATTTCTATTTTTAGTCTTTGAGGAACTTCCATACTGTTTTAGATAATGGCTATACTAATTTACATTCCCACCATTAGTGTACAGTATTCATAGTTTTGTCAACACTTGTTACTTTTGTCTTTTTGATGATAGCCATTCTATTAGCTATGAGGTAATATCTTCTTGTGGTTTTATTTATTATTTCCCTGATGATTAGTGATGTTGAATATTTTTAAATGAAACTATTGGGCATTTATGTGTTTTTTGAGAAATGTCTCCTCAGGTTCTTTGCCCATTTTACAACCGTGTTATTTTTCTAACTATTGAGTTTTTAAGTTCCTTATAAATTTTGGATATTATCCTCTTATCAGATATATGGTTTGCAAATATTACTCTTACTCTACAGGTTGTCTCTTCACTTTGTTAATTGTTTACTTCACTGTGAGAAGCATTTTAGTTTAATGCTATTCCATCTGTATTTTTGCTTTCATTGCCTGTGCTTTGCGGGTGATACTCAAAAAATAATTACTCAGGTCTATGTCGTGGAGCTTTTACCTTCTTTTTTTCTAGTAGCTTTACAGTTTCAGGTCTTATATTTAAGTTTTTGGTCTATTTTGAGTTTATTTTTGTACATGGTGTGAGATAAGTTTTTAAATTCTTTCTTCTGCATGCAGGTATCCAGTTTTTCCAAGACCATTCACTGAGGAGACTGTTCTCTCCCCATTGTGTGTTCTATACATCTTGACTAATCGTCAATTATTTACAAATTCATGGATGTTTACTGGACTCTGTATCCTGCTTCTTTGGTTGACATGTCTGTTTTTATGCCAGAAACATGATGTTTTGATTACTATAGCTTTGTAATATATATTTAAGTCAGGTAATGTGATGTCTCTAGCTTTGTTGGTTTTGGTCAAGATTGCTTTGGCTATTTAGGGTGTTTTGTGGTTCCATGTAAATTTTAAGATTTTTTTTTCTAATTATGTGAAAAATATTATTAAAACTTTGATAGGGATTCTATTGAATCTGTAGATTGTTTAAGGATAGTATGGACATTTTAATATTACATCTTCTGATTCATGAACATGGAATAACTTTCTGTTTGTGTTTTTACCAATTTCTTTATCAATGTTTTATAGTTTTCTGCATATAGATCTTTCATCTTCTTAAATAAATTTACTCCTAAGTAGTATTTTTTGTAGCTATTGTAAATGGGATTCTTTATTAATTTCCTTTTTGGATAATTTGTTAGTGTACAGGAACACTACTGATCTTTACAATATGATTTGGTTTCCTCCAACTTCACTGAATTAGTTTATCAGTTATAACAGGTTTTGGTGGAGTGTTTAGGTATTTCTATATAAAATGTCATGTTGTCAGCAAACAGACAATTGCATTCCTTCCTTTCCAATTAAGATGTCCTTTATTTCTTTTTCTTGCCTAATTCCTCTGGCTAGAACATCTAGTACTATGTTGAAAAGAAGTGGGAAGAGTGGGTATTCTTGTTTTGTCCTTGATTGTTGAGGAAAAGCTTTCAACTTTTCCCCATTGAGTATGTTGTTAGATGTGGGCTTGTTATGTATGACCTTTATTGTGTTAAGATACATTTCTTCCATACCTAATTTGTTGAAAGTTTTTATGGTGGAAAAAAGTGTTGAATTTTGTAAAGTGCATTTTCTGCATCCATTGAGATGATCATATGGTGTTTGTCCTTTGTTTTGTTAATGTGATGTGTCACATTTATTGATTTACATATGTTGAATCTTTCTTGCATGCCTAGGATAAATCTCACTTGATTACAGTGAATGATCTTTTTAGTTTTGTTAATTTCAGGTTGCTGGTATTTTGTTGTGGAGTTTTGCGTATTTGTTCTTCAGGAATAGTGGCCTGACCCTGTGTATCCAGTCCCAGGTTAACCACTGAAGCCCCAGGACCCAAGCCAGCCATCTCAAACCTAGCCAGTAGCTTAGCACGGATACATTTAGCCTGAAGACCAACACCAGTGGATACAGGCTCCAGGACAGCCACTGTGGCTTCAGTGACAAGGCCAGCACTGACAATCCTAGGCCCCAGTCCAGTTCCTGCAGAGTCAGGCTCCATGCCATCCTAAGTACTAAGATGTTCTCAGGCTCTAGACCAGTCTCAGCTGCTCCATGACCTAGAACCTGCTCCAGCAGACTCAAGGTGCAGAAACATTAGACTGCAGTGACAGGAAGGATTCTGTGAATTGAAGTTCTAAGACCACCCCTGAAAACAAAGGCTTTGGGCCAGCCACCATGGATTCCAACTCCAAGGACATTTTACTGGTCTCAGTTGCCAGGTAAGCCCCAGAACAAAGCCAGTTCTTTTGGGCTCGGGTTCCAGGCCCATTCCCGTGGATCCAGGTGCCAGAGCCATCCTTGTGCCTATCTAGCCCCTGCAGACTCAGGCTCAAGGCCCACCCCAGCACCAGGTCATCCCTGTGGATCTAGAACTTAGGCAGCCTCAGCAGATACAGGGTCACCCTCATAGACACAGCCTCTAGGCCCATCCCCATAGATTCAATCAATAGGTCTACCCAAGGGAATCCAGGCTTCAGGCCAAACCCACAGACCTAGAAGTCAGTGCTTCCCACCTGCTGACTCAGGCACCAGGCTGGCCTGCCAAAGGACTCTTGCAGCAACACTGACCTCAGACAGAGAGCCTTGCTAGAATCTCTAGATGAGATGACTGGTGAAAATGCTTCCCAGACAAATCCAGTCTGCAAAGACTGGAATAATCCTTACTTTGTCAAATGTGCAGACATCAACATAAAGCAAAAAGAAACAGGGAAAACTAAAGAGGTATAATACCACTAAAGGAACACAATAAACTCCCAGTGCCAAATGTCAAAAAAATGAGGATATACAAACTGCCTGACAAAATACTTAAAATAATAGTTTTAAGGAAGCTCAGTGAACTTCAAGAAAATAGAAACAATTCAATGAAATCATAAAAATAATAAATGACCAAAATTAGAAATTTAACAGATATTTAAATTATTTAAAAAATCAAACAGATGTTCTGGAGTTGAAAAATACAATTAATGAAATTTTAAAATGCAATAAAGAGGATCAATAGCAGAATTGATCAAACAGAAGAAAGAATATGTGAACTCTAAGACAGGTTATTTGAAAATATACAATCAGAGGAGGAAAACAGTATAAAAAGAATGGAGAAAGTTTATAAGACCTATGGAATGATATCAAAAGAACAAATATTCGAATTATAGGAGTTTGTGAGGAACAGAGAAAGAAAAAGGGATAGAAAGAGTAAAGAAATAACAGCAGAAAACTTTCCAAATATGATAAAAGCTATAGCTATCCAGATACAAGAATATCAAAGGTCTTCAATAAGTTTCAATCCAGACCAGAAATATGGCAAGACATTATAACACAACTGTAATAAGTGAAGAACAAAGAGAGAATCCTGAAACTAAGATAAAATAAGTAAATAACATATATGGTAGTTTGAATGAGGCTTGGATCCATCAGCAGATTTCTAGACAGAGAATGTGGGATGATATAGTCAAAGCGCTGAAGCAAACAAGCAAACAACAACAAAAACTACCTATCAAGAATAATGTACAAGGAAAATTATCTTTTAGAAATGAAGGAAAAATTGAAACAAGTAAAAGCTGAGGAAAGACAAAGATGGCTGACTACAAGCACCCAGCACTCACCTCCTCCACAAGGAAGAACCAAAACAGCAAGTAGGTAATCACACATTGAATATAGCATGTAGAGAAAAAATGCTGGAATCCAGAAGGGAAGCAACTGGAACATTCTGAGGCATGAAAGCTTGAGATGGTAGCACAGAGAGGGAAATCCAGTCAGATTAGCTCAGAGCCAGGAGGGACTCCCATTGGAGGAAAAGGCAAGTAAGAGATCCTCAGCAGTCCACATGCCAGAGTCCTGTAGTACATGCTACAGGAAAGTCCCTCAGCCCTCAAAGGCCCTGAGTAGTATAGGGATTTGCTGGGTCCATGTTACTGCACTGTTCCACGGAAGGAGTTCATGCAGTGTTACATCCCCAGGACCCAATCAACTGCAGCATGACATCATTTTGAGAACAGACCCAATACAAGACAACATTCTGCACCATGGCTTAATAGCCCCTGCATCTCCACATCCCTGGGGTCCCACGAGCATCCTCTCATATCCACCCAGAAGTCTGCAGCATCAAAGCATTAGCTGGACCCAGATGTACAGTAAATCTGAACCCATGGAGCACTCGAAACCCAGACAGCAGGCATTCCTGCGCATCAGAGCGTCTGCGCTCAGAACATAGAGAACGGAAATACGCACTCCCCAGAACTTGAGAGCCGCCTTCCTGGGTCCACCACCACAGACAGTTACTCTGTTCCCTTCAGTAATTATGTAAATAAAGTTTATATGCTATTTTTAATTTTTAGTTATTTCTTTATAGTTAAACAGTTAATCTTTCAAGAAAAAAGTGAAATAACTCAGAAAAAAAAGAATGAAGAAATCCTGTATGACATATGGGACACAATCAAGTGAACAAAAACTCAACTTTTGGGAGTTCCAGAAGGTACAAACATGGCAAAAGGCATAGAAAACCAGTTTAAAGATAATAGCTGAAAAGTTCTCATGTCTTCAAAGAGATGAAAACATTTATATGTGGGAAGATCAAAGAATCCCAAATAGACCAAACCCAAAATGTCTTCTCTGAGGCACATTATACTCAAATTGTCAAGAGTCAAAGACAAAGAATTGTAAAATCATCAAGAGGAAAACATCAAGTCACATGAATCTCCATCAGATTAACAGCATGTTTCTCACAAAAATATCTGGGCCAAGAGAGAAGGGGTATGTTCAAAGCCCTGAAAGAAAAAGAAAAAGAAAAAAAAAAAACTGTCAGGCAAGAATACGATACCTAGCAAAGTTATCCTTCAGAAATGAAAGAGAAATAAAGTCTTTCCCAAAACAACAAAATCTAAGTGAATTCATTATCACTAGACCAGGCCTTCAAGAAATGCTTGAAGGATTCCTGCGTCTAGAAGTGAAAGGATGATATCTCCCATCACAAAAACACACAAAAGTATGAAACTCACTGGAAGAAGCAGATACACAAATAAGAAAAAGAAAGGAATAAAATGTCATTACTATAGAAAGCCATCAAATTGCAAAGATAATAAGAGAATAAGAAAGGAACAAGGATATACAAAACAATTAAAAGGCAATTAACAGAATAATAAGAAGTCGTTGTTAGTAACAGCCTTGAAAGTAAACATATTAAATCCCACAATTAAAATTAAAAGTTTTTTTTCCAAGATGGTGGATTAGAGGCATTGTTAGCATGCCTCTCCTACTTGGAAAAACAAAATAGTGTCTAGACATACACACTGTGAATTTTTTTTCTAATAAGCAGGCAAGAACTTAACAGGAAAACTGAAAGAAACCACAAACTCTGAAAGAAGTGGCAGGCTGCAGCGTACACAATGAGTCAGGCAGAAAACTAAGTCCTCAAAGTATGAGGGGGGATAAACTACCCCCAAGATATACACTACCACTGGGGAACCTGACAATACAGGCCATAGGGGATGGCCTTAACTCTATCCAGCCTGAAACCAATTTAGGGAGTAGTGGGGAACAAAAAATTAGAAGCACCAGCACAAGAGAGCCTTGCATGCATTCCCAGTCTCCAGTGTGGACCAAGGAAGCCATTCCTGATCCTACCTCCCAGGGGACCTCACAGAAGTCGACCAGCTAATTCAGGCAGCAGTCACAGGTTAAGAGAAGCTTCTAACTAAAATTCATCATATTCTCTCAAGTGGGATGAACTTCCTTTGCCAGAAGTGGGAGGTGAGTGGAAAGCGTGCTGCATCCGTGAGTGCAGAAGCTGGGCACCCTGGCTTTGCTGGCAGACTGGGAGGGGCATGGCCTAAGTGCCACAGTTGCTGTCTCTGCCAGAAAGGCTTATGGCCTGGAGCAGTTTTGAGTTCTGAGTGAAAACTGCCTGAAACTTAGCCACTGCTAGTGGAACACCATGGGCATGAGATCTACCTTGCCAAGTACGTGGGGACTGGGTGGGGCTTCCTGCCACCTGCTGCTCCCCACTCCCTGTGTAAACTCTTCTGTGCAATAGAGGCAGCTGCACCCCTTCCTAGAACGTTGCCCCAGTGGCAAGAGAACCACCTTCAACCCCCACAAGAGCCACTGTTTTCCTTGCATGTGGAGAGCCAGCATGTGGACCCGCCTGACCCAGCCTCCACCTGGTTTTGCCCTCCACCTACCCTGGTAGCTTTATACAAAGGATGGAAACTTTTGGGAATTCTGTGGCCCCTCCCATTGACTGAGACACCAGAGTACCTCCCCTGGGTAACATAAGGCAAGCATAAATCCCACTGCTACTACTGCAGCTGGTGCTCTTTTCCAAGCAACACCTCCAAGCTAGAGGCCAACTGACACAGTCCATTACAGCAGCTCCAGGTGGAGTAACAGAGCACCCAGGAAGAAGAAAACTTGTGTGTAACCTCAGCTATCACCATTTCCCGCAGTGTCCTGACTAACCAGTGGATCCTAGTCTGTCCAGGTGACAGTTCATTACTACTATAACCATCATTTGAGAAAGCCAACATACCAAGGCTATTTATAACGAAGGAATCTCAGAGTCTACGTTACTCTCCTGCCACCCTCATCAGAGCTGGTGCTGGTACCCATTGCTGGGAGACTTGGGGACAGATTACATCACTGATGACTTTACTGACAAATTCTACCAAACTTTAAAAGAAGAATTAATACCATTTCTACTCAAACTATTCGCAAAAGTTGTAGAGGCAGGATCTCTCCCTAACTCATTCTATGTGGCCAGCATTGCCCTCATACCAAAGCTAGGCAAAGACACAACAAAAAAAGAAAACTACAAGCCAATATCCTGAATGAACATAGACGCAAAAATACTAGCAAACTAACTACAACAACACATCAAAAAGATAACACACCACGATCAAGTGGAATTTATTCCAGGGATGCAAGGATGGATTAATACACACAGATCAGTAAATGGGATACACCACATGAACAGAATGAAGGACAAAAACCACATGATCATCTCAATAGACTCAGAAGTAGCATTTTATGCAATTCAACATGCCTTCATGATGAAACTGGATATACAAAGAAAATACCTCAACACAGTAAAGACCATGTATGACAGATCCACAGCTAACATCATACTTATTGGGAAAAAAACCTGAAAGCCTTTCTTCTAAGATCTGGAAGAAGACAGAGGTGTCCACTTTCAATACTTCTATTCAGCATAGTACTGGAAGCCCTAGCAAGAGCAATTAGGCAAGAGAAAGAAAGAAAGTCCATTCAAATAGGAAAGGAAGAAGTTAAATCGTTCTTGTTTGCAAATGACATAATCTTATAATTAGAAAAACTGAAATACTTCAACAAAAATCTCTTGGCACTGATAAATGA
>NW_012102225.1:34441-39147 GCF_000951045.1 Mandrillus leucophaeus | reverse complement strand
GAAGTTTTATACCAACTAGGATTATTTTTCTGGGTTATTTCTCCTAAGCCCATCTAAATAAATGAGTTGGCTTATGATTCTGAAGTAAGTTTCTAGGAATTAGTGCTATATCCTTATCATTCAAGGATAGTCTAGATAATGCAAAGATTACAGACATACCCAAAATCTCACAAAAGGAATCTTTCTTGCTCTTACTATATGTCCAGTGTGGGTCAACAACAGGCTCTGCTCTGTGCTGTTGCTTAGAGTCAGGCCATCTGAGACCCCACTGTCTTTGTAGGTAGTCCATGTGAATCACAATGTCTTCTCATTGCCATGGCAAGCCTGGAGAGGGCTGGAGGGGCGGGTAACAGAAATTATACACTTTGGTGTAAAAGTGACACATGTCACTTGTGCTGACATTTGACTTACTACTTATCACTAGATACTGGCAAGCATTGTAATGTCTACCACACTTCCCAAAAGTTACTGTTTCTTTTAAAGCTAAATTAGAAGTAAGAATTTAATGAAATAGCTGCTTATTGTTTTAATTTTTTTCAGTTTCAATGGTGATCTAATTCCTGATATTTTTGGTATCACAAATGAATCCAACCAGCCACAGATACTATTAGGAGGGTAAGTAAATATGATTTTAACTATGTAATTAATCATATATATTGCTGCTACTTTAACCATTGGAGAAAAAATAGTTCATTGGATATCTTTGTTTTTAAAGATTTTTAAATGGGCATTTGGTCTATATATATAAGCTTTCTCAAATAGTTTGAATTTGGCCTGCAACTGGTTTCCAAGGGCCAGCTTAGTCCTTTTATCTCTTTGAAAATTAGAGATTGAAACTTTACAGGTCTCCATTTACATATTGGTTCACTAAATGTTTTTGAAATGGATAGATTTCATGTAAATAGGGAGGATACTCGCAGTCTTGAGTGGATCCTCCCTACCTTAGTCATGTTAGCTGCTAGACTTTAATTGATAAGATTTGTTTCTTTCTGTCATTTGTTCAGTGAGCAGTCAATAATGGTCTAGTAATGTAAGCCCTCCTCTAAGCTCTGGAAACTTGTCAGTGTATATACATTGTCCTTCACCAGTATGTGTGCTAGGCCTCTCTTACTACCTAAGTGTGCAATTCTTAGGGAAAAGTGCCTGGAATCTTGCAATTCCAAGATATCCATTGTAATTACTCTGAATTTAAATAGAACTGGTTTCGTAACACAAGAATTCATGATAGCAAGATACTTTTCATAAGATACCTTCAACCTGGTTAATTTTTTTCTGTATCTGATAAGATAAAGTTTAGTTCAAGAGTACAGAACACATTTATTTACTTTTTTGTCTTTCTGAAAATACGAAGGACCACCCTTGTCAATCTGTCTTTCCTAGCTCCTTGGAACTCTAGTGACTTTTCTCTTTGTGTTTTATAGAAGTAGTTTGTTTTTATGATTCATTTTTGAAATGTGATTTATAGGTATGCAGAGGAGTAAATTGTCAAAATTTAAGGTATTCTGAAGAGACACGTTCACATTTCCTATTACTTTTTCTGGTCTACGGCCATGCCACCCTGAATGCGCCCAATCTCTTCTGATCTTGGAAGCTAAGCAAGGTCAGACCTGGTTAGTGCTTGGTTGGGAGATCCCCCATTACTTTTTCTGTAGATTTTTAATAAAGAATATGGGCACTTTGATGCTAGTTATAGTGAACTTTGAAATAATTACTGTGAATCCTGAATGAGAAACCTGTTTTTTCTCCA
Source organism: Mandrillus leucophaeus (assembly GCF_000951045.1). Classification (NCBI taxonomy): domain Eukaryota; kingdom Metazoa; phylum Chordata; class Mammalia; order Primates; family Cercopithecidae; genus Mandrillus; species Mandrillus leucophaeus. The sequence goes on along the minus strand of NW_012102225.1, from coordinate 37,400 downwards.
AACTTTGAAAAATACCTTGAAGAGAGTCTTGCTTTAGAGACAAATTGAAAGGAGATCTTGATTTGCTTTTGTGGCCGTATCCAATAGGAATTGAGTGCAGGTGGGGTGTGGGGAAAACACAGGCCACTCCCCTCCGCCTCTGCACTCCTTCCACAGCAAATGGGGACTGCTCAGAAAACCCTGTCCTTTCTTTTCCTCTCTTCAAAGGCAGACATGTGATTGAGATTGTGGTGGCGACTTCTGGCCTGTTTTATTTTGTGGTAACTTCACTTTAGTCAGGGGAATAATTGGAATATCTTTAATCTGATGTAGTTTGACCTTTAGAAATTGAAAGTGAAACAGCTATTGTTGATAATTCACAAAGTATTAATGAAACTTCTATTACCTGTACATATTTTTTACTTAATCTGCGAGAAAACGATTTAGAATATTATGGGATAGTGCCATAGCTTCTTTATTTGTTCTTAATTCTGTATTAGATTTTTTTTCTCTACTTCATGAACAAGTTCAGATTTTAAAACATTATGCCTGAAGACATGTCCAACTTTATTTTTTATATGTTATATTCGATCCAATATACTACAGTAATAATACTCTGGTATTTTAGGATATCTGTCATTCGAACCTCAGTTACAAATTAAACAATAGTAGCTAACCATATCTAAGTGACAAGTTTGCATCTAAGATTTGTCCTGATGCCAGTTTGAAGATATATAAGCTGACAGAAATTTGCATTGTTTAGAATGATTGCAGTCTAACAATGTTGTGGTTCAGACAACAGAAAGCTGAATATGCCCCTGTGGGAGCAAACATTAATATGTTACTAAAATATGAAAAATACATTTAAGCCATGTCAGTTTTATAAACAACAGATAAAATACGTGCATAGGTGCATAAGTGAAAAAGTCATCAGCATTGACATTTTGGGCTATTCACATGATCTTGATTGGCAGCCTAATCTTATTTATCAAGAAATCTACCTTTTACAACTTAAATATTATGCGTTATGGGTATGCCAAACCTAAGATTATCTTTAATTGAATTTGACCAGGACTTTGGTTTGGGAAGCATGCAATGATCTTTAAATTGAGTGTGAAATGCTTCTGTAGAATTATAGCAGAGAGCCCATGCTATAACCTGGCCTAGTGCAGACATGCAAATCTGAGATAGCAGAACCAGTTTGGCTGGACTAAAGGTGCAGATGATCAGTCTAAATAGCAGTGGTGATGAGCAGAAGAATTCCTTATAATTGGTACAGTGGGGTTATCTAACAGGAACAGGAAGGGCACTCACTGCATCTAATGAGGTTCAGGAGATAATTGAAGTGTGTTAAATGGTCAAAGGTGAGACTTTAGTTTGAGCTTCAACTTCACTTATAATGACTTGAAATAATGTAATAATGTGCCATATTACTTAGAAATAACACCTAGCTATTAAGTGTCACAACTGCTTCTGCAGTGATGTGACGTTATTGTTAATGAGCATTTTCTATGAGGACATTGGAAACTGATGTTGGATACTCATTCAGAATATTGTTTTTAATGTTGAAATGTAAACACTTGTACCTGTAATTTTAGTCAAAACCAAATATAATGTTGGTCTGTCAAAATTTTCTGACTCACGTACTGAGTTCAAATACATTCTGGGTCAGGCCCAAGTTGTATAGTTGGAGATATTAATGTAGGTATGTGATAGATATGTACTTTGCCATACACTGTTTACATCACAAGTGATCGCATGAAAATATTGAATGTAGTATAAGTAGCACCGAAAGCAATCATTTTTAACTGTTGTGTGGGTGGATTTTGCCCCTCCATTATTTAAAAAAGCTGTATTCTCTATTTAAATGTAGTCAGCTACTATCAATCCAGAAGAAATAAATCTCCATTTTTCCATTTAGCCTTTCATATTTTCTTACATTATAACCAATGACTGATTTATTAAATCACCCTTCATTTTTACTGTTGATTTTGTTTGTTTGTTGATGCATTACAGAAAATATTATAAATATTTGTTTTAATGAAGTATGATATTGTATCACTTAAATCTATTGTTTAGTAAGAATATGAAAATTATGATGAGATTTATAACACAAAATAAAACCAAATAATACTCAAGGCAGCTTTTGACTTTGTAATCAGCATTAATACCCATAACAAAAAAAGATAACTTTGAGATGATTTATATTTTCTTCAAATTCCCCTGGCAGCACCCTCCCTCCCTCTCATGCCATACAACATTCATATTTTTAATACTGTTGCTAAAAGGAATCTATTAAAATCTGAGTGATCAGGTATTTTTTTCTAATCAGTATTTCCATGGAAACATTACGTCAGTTTTCTAACTTTTCTCTTTTCCTAAAGGAACTGTGCTATTAGAGATACATTAATTTCTTTTCCCAGTGTTTCTCACCCAGACCTTTTTTCTTTTCAAAGTTAAACTGCAGAAATAGTGAAAAACTTTTAGCAGATGACCTATGTGGTGGTTATTTCAAGTGGCATGTTCATTTCTTAAGGGTCTATAATTTTATTTCCTATAGTCCCACCAGATGTGTTGGAGGGGTCAATTAAATCACCTCAGATTTTGACTTGAACTCAGGAGGCAGAGGTTGCAGTGAGCCGAGATCACACCACTGCACTTCAGCCTGGGTGACAGCAGAGTGAGACTTTGTCTCAAAAACAATAAATAAATACATAAATAATAAATAAATAAAAATTTAAAAATTAATTACCTCAGATTTCCTGGCAACTTATACTGCTTTATTTTATGTTCTAATTGGTAGTATTATATTTAAGTGAAATTGTTTGTTTCTAAGTAAATGGTTTTAAGATGTTATCAAAATTTACTCACCTTGCTTTTAGTTAAATCTTAATAATTTTTAGATGTATATTTGTAATTATTCAGAAAGATCAGCTTCTTTTGAGAAAAGTATAGTGTTATAGTTTCTGTGCAAAAAAAA
>NW_012102225.1:21657-27376 GCF_000951045.1 Mandrillus leucophaeus | reverse complement strand
TTTTTCTTCTTCTTTTTTTTTTTTTAAATGTACATTTCTCTTAACATGAAGCTTGCATACAAAAGCAGACGTCATGGTCCACGTTGATATAGTCTGAATTCGGATGCATTGGAGTGGGGTTGTGGTAGTATGACAGTTTTTGTTTTAATGACTTTGCCATTTCATTACTTTAGTATTGTCAAAAATTCCATTATTGTTGAGAGAGACCCTTGGGAGAGCAAAGAAAAGAGAGCATCCGTAAGAAAAACCAAATTCCAAAAAGCAGATCTTATAGCTGTTCTTAGCACTGTATCCCAGGACACATCATTAATTGGAAAGAAGGTAACTTTCATGTCAAAGTGATTTTGGAAGGTGACAATGATTGTCGCAGATGTGACTGAAATATTCTCTAGGACTATCAAACTCATAGATAAAGCTTTTGCATAATTTGTTTTATATTTGGTATGCATTTATATAAATCATATCAAGAAATTATATCATATCAAGAAAATTCCATTTAAAGTCGAGCATCTTATTTTATCTTATGAAATTTTATTTTTACTGTTTTCTGTATCCTGTTAATGTAATAATGCTGTCGCCTAATAAATAAATTTATATGTTGGCTTCTGAGCCAAATAATTTTTTGCAGTATATACCTTTTTCTTTTTTCTTTTTTTTTTTTTTTCCTTTTTGAGACAGAGTCTTGCTCTGTCGCCCAGGCTGGAGTTCAGTGGCGCGATCTCGGCTCACTGTAAGCTCCGCCTCCCGGGTTCACGCCATTCTCCTGCCTCAGCCTCCCCAGTAACTAGGACTACAGGTGCCCACCACCACGCCCAGGTAATTTTATTTTATTTTTTGTATTTTTAGTAGAGACCAGGTTTCACCATGTTAGCTAGGATGGTCTCAATATCCTGACCTCGTGATCCGCCCACGTCAGCCTCCCAAAGTGCTGGGATTACAGGCGTGAGCCACCGCTCCCGGCCACCTCTTTCTTTTATTAAATTCATAGGAAAAGTTTGTTACATTTGAAGAAATGAGAAAGACATGGTGTTATTTCTTTTTTTAATACACTAAGTACTCCAGAAGCCAAACCCAGAGTAGACTATGCACATACATTTACTGAAGAACTATTACATCTTTTATCATATTTCTTGTAACATAAATTATTTTAGCTGCATTATATTGCATTGCTGTAAGTTAATTAATGAGAAATAGCATATTGCTTTACAATCTTATTTTTATAACCTATTTTATAAAAGTAGATAAATCAATTTTATCTGATTTACATTATTGTAATCTTGACTGCTTTTAACAATGTGTCCTACAATATACATACATTGAGTTATTTCTCAGCAGTTTTTGTAATATTCCTTGGAACACATATTAGCACATTTATTTGAATTGAAAATAAAAAACAAGCTCACACTCTTTCTGGCAGAAAATAACTTTCACTTGGAAACCGCTTTTATAGTAAGTACTGGCTTTGCTAATTGGGTTATATGGCAGACATTTTCTGTAAACTGAATGAAATACATCAGCAGTTCTAAATTTGCTTTTGTTTTTTCCTTACATTTTATTATGGAACATTTCAAACATATAGAAAGGTAACTGAATGAGATAGTGAATATGCTTCTAATAGAACGTACCTGTCACCCAGCTTCAGCAATTACCAGCTCATACCCAGTTATTTTTTCATCCACACCTTTTCTTCCATTTTCCTTTTTTTACACCTTGGACATTTTGAATCTATAAATATTTCAACATACATCCTTAAGAGAGATAAGGCATTTTTTTGTTGTTGTTTTTTGGAGATGGGGTCTCTGTCACCCAGGCTGTAGTGCAGTGGTAGGATCTCAGCTCACTGCAAGCTCCACCTCCTGGGTTCACGCCATTCTCCTGCCTCAGCCTCCCCAGTAACTAGGACTACAGGTGCCCACCACCACGCCCAGGTAATTTTATTTTTTTTTTTTTTAGTAGAGACCAGGTTTCACCATGTTAGCCAAGATGGTCTCAATATCCTGACCTCGTGATCCGCCCACGTCAGCCTCCCAAAGTGCTGGGATTACAGGCGTGAGCCACCGCTCCCGGCCACCTCTTTCTTTTATTAAATTCATAGGAAAAGTTTGTTACATTTGAAGAAATGAGAAAGACATGGTGTTATTTCTTTTTTTAATACACTAAGTACTCCAGAAGCCAAACCCAGAGTAGACTATGCACATACATTTACTGAAGAACTATTACATCTTTTATCATATTTCTTGTAACATAAATTATTTTAGCTGCATTATATTGCATTGCTGTAAGTTAATTAATGAGAAATAGCATATTGCTTTACAATCTTATTTTTATAACCTATTTTATAAAAGTAGATAAATCAATTTTATCTGATTTACATTATTGTAATCTTGACTGCTTTTAACAATGTGTCCTACAATATACATACATTGAGTTATTTCTCAGCAGTTTTTGTAATATTCCTTGGAACACATATTAGCACATTTATTTGAATTGAAAATAAAAAACAAGCTCACACTCTTTCTGGCAGAAAATAACTTTCACTTGGAAACCGCTTTTATAGTAAGTACTGGCTTTGCTAATTGGGTTATATGGCAGACATTTTCTGTAAACTGAATGAAATACATCAGCAGTTCTAAATTTGCTTTTGTTTTTTCCTTACATTTTATTATGGAACATTTCAAACATATAGAAAGGTAACTGAATGAGATAGTGAATATGCTTCTAATAGAACGTACCTGTCACCCAGCTTCAGCAATTACCAGCTCATACCCAGTTATTTTTTCATCCACACCTTTTCTTCCATTTTCCTTTTTTTACACCTTGGACATTTTGAATCTATAAATATTTCAACATATATCCTTAAGAGAGATAAGGCATTTTTTTGTTGTTGTTTTTTGGAGATGGGGTCTCTGTCACCCAGGCTGTAGTGCAGTGGTAGGATCATAGCTCACTGCAGCTTTGAGCTCCTGGCCTCAAGTAATCCTCCTGCCTCAGCCTCCTCAGTAAAAGGACTATGGATGCATGCTGTCATGCCTGACTAATTTTTTAAAGTTGTTGTTGGAGATAGGATCTCACTGTATTGCTCAGGCTGGTCTTGAACCCCTTGGCTCAAGTTGGGATTACAGGTGCCAGCCACTGCGCCCAGCTAAAGGTTTGTTTTCAAAAATATATAATCACAACATGTTCATCATACCTAAAAAACTGAGAGTAATTTCTTATTATTACATTTCCAGTAATATTTTGATCAAAATATATTAAAGCATACAATAATGTAGAAATATTTTATTAAGCCGTATATTATTGGCAAAGATACAATGAAAAGATTTTTCAAACTCTTTATTAGCATACTTTTACTTGATTAAATGGGGTGCCTCTAAATGAAGAGTAATTGGTATAGCTAATAGTTTTTTTTTAATAGCGCTTATAGTTATTTGATAAACGTATGTAATGCTTTTGTTTTACTTCTCAAAAATTGAGAAAGTAAATGGGTCTAATGAATGGATTATGCATCCTTTTACAACTCAAGGGCTTTCCAGCTGCTTGCTTTGAACAGCTTAAAGGAAGAAGACCTAATGAATAGAGCCCTGAAAGTTATTTTTGTTGATAAGTAACTGTGATTTTTTATATTTGACTACAGAGAGGTTCAAAAAACTGGGAATCCTTGCTGTAATAAACCTCCTTTCATTCTAATCTGCCTTTTTATATGAGCAAGATTTCTTAGTGTTTATATCTATGAAAACGAAAAGTAAGAATAGACTGTATGCCTGGAAACTGTCTCATTCTAGCAATAATGCATATTATTTTAAGGATAAATAAATTAATATATTTTAAAGCTTTATTCATCACTCTTAAAAATGCATTTCCAATAAAATTTTACCTTTGGCTTAATTATCACAGTAATAATATGTATTTTCATCAATTGTATGCTAATAGTTTAAATAATTCAACTTCAAAGAGAGTTTTTTTAAACACTGAGATCCATGAACAAAACCAATTAAATGCAAACTGTATTTTGTACAGCAGTTCATAGACATATTTTTTCTTTGGAAAATTATCCCAGAACCATCACTAAAAAGACTTCACATATAAAATCATTTTATATCATGATAAAGTTTTCTGAGAAAAATGGAATGGAAGTATAAGTTTAAGGATACAAGGGAAAGATGTACAATTTCTGAATATTCAAGAAGACCTTCATGTGTTTTTTTTGTTTTGTTTTGGAATTCTTTTGTGGATGATGGGGGATGGATGACAATTCAGTTATGTTTATATTCTATTGGATGCATTTTTAAAGTAATCATTTTATTTTAAAATTTTAATAATTCTAATAGATTCAAATATTACCTATTTTGCAGCTATTTGTGCTGATGAAAACATTTAGATTGTTTTCTTAGAAATTATTTAATGTGTTAGCTGGTATATGGTTTTTCAAAATTATTTTGAAGCATATCTGGGGCAAAGATGTTTGAAGACCACAGGACTAAAGAACTAGGCAGCCTGTAGAAGTAGATTCTTCTTCATGCCAGAGCCATTTCCTAGTAACTGTTTTTACCTGGATATCTTAAATAATGATATTCAATATAAGCTGATCTTTCAAAAGTGGGCAGATTAGCAGTCATACAAAGAACAGTTACTATAGGCGACCAAAAGCTACAGTTGGCATTAATTACATTTAAATTCATCATTTGACAAATGCTATTCTTTGAGATTAAGGGAGATGATGCCCACAAATTAGAACACTTTGACATAATTTTGTTTCTTATGGGGCAAAAGCTAGTGATTGGAATTTTCTACAGAGGTCAAGAAATGTCAGTGAATACACTCAACATGGCTTAGAATGGCCCACTTTTTCTTCTGTTTCTCTTTTTTTGTAATCAGAGCAGTTTTTATTTCTGACCTTAGCCTTCAAATGGAGTTGGGCACATATATGAAAAGGTTATACTTTATGTGAGTTCAGTTGCTTGAAAAATATGGTATCTGCTTTTTATTGCTGAGAAACTGTAATTTGTAAGAAGAGTAACTTTTTTTTTTAGCTTTTAAGTTCAGGGATACATGTGCAAGATGTGCAGGTTTGTTACACAGGTAAATGTGTTCCATGGTGATTTGCTGCACAGATCATCTCATCACCTAGGTATTAAACTCGGCATCCGTTACCTATTCTTTCAGATGCTCTCCCTCCAAACCCCTCCCTCTGAAAGGCCCCAGTTTGTGCTGTTCCCCCCACCCCATGTGTCCATGTGTTCTCATCATTCAGCTCCCACTTACAAGTGAGAACATGCAGTGTTTGGTTTTCTGTTCCTGTGTCAGTTTGCTGAGGATAATGGCTTCCGACTACATTCATGTCCCTGCAAAGGACATGATCTCATTCTTTTTATGGCTGCATCATATTCCATGGTATACATGTACCACATTTTCTTTATCCTGTCTATCATTGACAAACATTTAGGTTGATCCCATGTCTTTGCTATCATGCATAGTGCTGCAAGGAACATATGTGTGCATGGATCTGTGTAATAGAATGATTTATATTCCTTTGGGTGTATACCCAGTAATGGGATTGGTAGATCAAATGGTATTTCTGCCTCTCAGTCTTTAAGGAATCACCACACTGTCTTCTACAATGATTGAACTAACTTATACTCCCACCAACAGTGTAAAAGTGTGTTCCTTTTTCTCCATAACCTTGCCAGAATCTGTTGTTTTTTGACTTTTTATTAATCGT
>NW_012102225.1:19159-21607 GCF_000951045.1 Mandrillus leucophaeus | reverse complement strand
AAAAAAAATTGATAGTAACATTTCCTTTTATTGGCATATATTAAAACTTTGTTTCCTTGTTCAGGGAGAAACCATTTTGCTTTATTTCATTACTGTTAATGCTTGTGTGTGTATTGAAACTAGTATAGACTAGGGGCAGTGACTCATGTCTATAATCCCAGCACTTTGGGAGAATGAGGCAAGAGGATCACCTGAGCCCCCCCAGGAGTTCAAGACCAGCCTGGGCAACATAGGGAGACCCCATCTCTACATACAAAAAAAAAAACGAAAAAAGTAATCCGGCATGATGGTGCGCTCCTGTGGTCCCAGCTGCTTGGGAGGCTAAAGTGAGAAGATTGTTGATCCAGGGAAGTTGAGGCTGCAGTGAGCCTTGATTGCACCACTGCACTATAGCCTAGGCGACAGAGTGAGACCCTATCTCAAAAAAAAAAAAGAAAAGAAAAAAACTAGTATAGTTTAAAAAGCCATGTATATAGCAGTTTTTGAGTAAGATTAGTATATATTACCATTTCAATTTAGGGTGAAATGAATCAGAATCATAATTTCTGAAAATATAGATTAAGTCCTCTTTCATTAGATTCCAGTTGCATTTTTTCAAAGTGTATATAAACTGTTGAAAATGCTTTGCAAATACTTGATTTTTACCCCGGAGGTCTAAGCTCTGAGTTCCAGTTCCTGAGTGAGTTTCATAGTAGTCCTGAATGTAGGTGTGCGTTCCAACTGTGGGACGCATGCTTCTTTTCAGACTGCCTGTTCTTCCACTGTATTTGCCTGTCTTAGGAGTCAGTGCTATCTCTTAGGTGTCATGTTACTTTTGCACACCCTAGGAAGGTAGGAGTATTGGGCAAAGTATAAACATGACAAAGAAATCCTCATATTTTCTCTTATGCAAGAAATCTTCATATTTTCTCTTATGTACCTGAGACATTATTGCTGAAAAGTCCTTAAGATTTATCCAGAACCGCACCTTTTTGTTCTCATTGAGGCCCAGAGTGAGTGATTCATGAGGAATTTACCCAGGTGACTTTGTTCTCTAGTGATGCTTTTCCCAGTCTTCTCCTGTATATCTTGCAGAAGAGGCACACCACGGAATTGTACAGCTTTTCTGTCCCTTTGGAGGCTCAGAGTTGGATGGGGAACGAAGAGGACAAAGAGTATCTCAGACAAGCTTGTTGTTGTTTCATTAAATGTTTATTAAGTAACTCTGAGGTTGGCACTTAAAATCAGTTGCCTCTTTTTTTTTCTTTCTTACAACAGATAGCTTGTGTGACTAACAGTGACTGAACAGTCTAATTCAAAGGTTAAGGGACTACCACAAGCTCACAAATGTGTAAATAAATGCTAAATCTGGGAATTGAATCTGGATCATCCAAGTTCTAAAACCTGTGCTTTTGCCTTCATTCTTGTACCATCATTACCATCATTATTATAGTCACTGGGGGCCTTTAGTGGTGCTGCTTCATATGACCTCCCCCTCTCTCTCCATGGCTAGCTTGGACTTCATAATGGATGCTTTTTAGGAAGCATTCCATGAAATGTAGGCAGAAACTGCGTCTCTTAAGACCCAATCCTGGAAGTTAAACAAGTGTCATTTATTTTATATTCTATTGGTCAGAATAGGTCATGGGACTAGCTAAAATTCAGTGGAGTTAGTAGATTAATATAGACTCTACCTCCTGATATAGGCATGGCAAAATTGAATGCGAAAGAGCATGTGAGATGAGAAATAATGTGACCATCTTTGAAAACACAACATAGTAGCCTGTGTTTATTTACTTTACCATAAGTAAAGACTTGCAAAGGAATATGGAAATACAGATCATTTTAAGCATGTCAGCTTCTAGAATCTCAGGCTTCATAGGTGTTCTTAGCTAAAATTGATGTGCCCGAGAATGTACCTATTTTCACTGTAACTTTCTCCTTCACATGAGACTGCCATCTTCCTTAAATTTCCTAAATCTTACTAATGGTGATTTGCTGGGTTGTAAAAACCCATAAATATCAAACACAGGGGAAATCTTTTTTTTTTTTTTTTGAGATGGAGTCTCGCTCTCCCAAAGTGCTGGGATTACAGGCATGAGCCACCACGCCCGGCCTGGGGAATCTCTTTTTTTTTTTTTTTTTTTTTTTGATGATCCGCCCGCCTCAGCCTCCCAAAGTGCTGGGATTACAGGCGTGAGCCACCACGCCCGGCCTGGGGAATCTTTTTAGGTTTATGCCTAACACCAGTCTTTTCCTCAACAGGTTGCTACAACTATCTGTATAGGATGAAAGCTCTGGATGCCATTCGTACCTCTGGTAAGGGATACCTGACAGTGTCCATTCTAGGATCCTGAAAGCCCACCTAGGGAACAGAGTAATGAACCCACTTTATATGTTAGGATTTGTCTTTTCTGCACATCCCTGGCTAGTAGGAAATTCTAGAGTTTTGAAAGTACTGGGTTAGGC
>NW_012102225.1:10872-19109 GCF_000951045.1 Mandrillus leucophaeus | reverse complement strand
TTTTTTTTTTAGCTTTTAAGTTCAGGGATACATGTGCAAGATGTGCAGGTTTGTTACACAGGTAAATGTGTTCCATGGTGATTTGCTGCACAGATCATCTCATCACCTAGGTATTAAACTCGGCATCCGTTACCTATTCTTTCAGATGCTCTCCCTCCAAACCCCTCCCTCTGAAAGGCCCCAGTTTGTGCTGTTCCCCCCACCCCATGTGTCCATGTGTTCTCATCATTCAGCTCCCACTTACAAGTGAGAACATGCAGTGTTTGGTTTTCTGTTCCTGTGTCAGTTTGCTGAGGATAATGGCTTCCAACTACATTCATGTCCCTGCAAAGGACATGATCTCATTCTTTTTATGGCTGCATCATATTCCATGGTATACATGTACCACATTTTCTTTATCCTGTCTCTCATTGACAAGCATTTAGGTTGATCCCATGTCTTTGCTATCATGCATAGTGCTGCAAGGAACATATGTGTGCATGGATCTGTGTAATAGAATGATTTATATTCCTTTGGGTGTATACCCAGTAATGGGATTGGTAGATCAAATGGTATTTCTGCCTCTCAGTCTTTAAGGAATCACCACACTGTCTTCTACAATGATTGAACTAACTTATACTCCCACCAACAGTGTAAAAGTGTGTTCCTTTTTCTCCATAACCTTGCCAGAATCTGTTGTTTTTTGACTTTTTATTAATCGTCATTCTAACCGACATGAGATAGTATCTCATTGTGGTTTTGATTTGCATTTCTCTAATGATCAGTGATGTTGAGTTTTTTTTTTCATGTTTTTTGGCCACAGGAATGTCTTTTTTTGAGAAGTATCTGTTCATGTCCTTTGCCCACTTTTGAATGGGGTATTTTTTCTTCTGTATTTGTTTAAGTTCTGTAGACTCTGGATATTAGAACTTTGTCACATGGATAGATTGCAAAAATTTTCTCCCATTCTGTAGGCTGTCAGTTCACTCTGATGATAGTTTCTTTCGCTGTGCAGAAACTCTTTAGTTTAATTAGATCCCTTTTGTCAATTTTTACTTTCGTTGTAATGCTGTTGGCGTTTTCATCATGAAATATTTGCCCATGCCTGTGTCCTGAGTGGTATTGCCTAGATTTTCTTCTAGGATTTTTGTAGTTGTGGGTTTTATATTTTAAGTCTTTAATCCATCTCGAGTTAATTTTTGTATATGATGTAAGGAAGGGGTCCAGTTTCCATTTTCTGAATGTGGCTAGCCAGTTCCAAAGAGCAACGTCAAAGGTAGAAGGATTAATGAATATTATTTTCTACTATAAATCTATTAACACTTTAGTTCTTATTGACAACTATATATATATTCAGTTTTTTATTCACTTCAGCTCTTATTGACAGCTATATATATATATGTATGTATATATATATTCAGTTTTTATTCATCTTAAAATGCATCACAAAAACAAACAACTGTTCTTTCATTTTCTGTACACCTTTGGTAAACATCAGAACAGTAAATAAACACTGAATAAAATAAACTCTAAGGATCAGCTGCTGCCTTTTAAGAGGTGTAACTGTAAAATAGCAAAGCATAGGCACTAAGTATAAAGCTTAAAATACTGTGAAGAACTTAAATGTTGATTTTAAATGTTCAAAAAGGCAAGATTGCAATTAATATATTGTTAGGAGTGACAAATTCATATTTGTCAGGAGTCAGGAAGGAAACCAGAGTGAGTGAAGCAATTTGGGAAAATTAACACTTGGGTTGTCTTTAGACACTAGCTCTGTCTCAACAAAGCCAGTTGATTGCCAGACCGTCTGATATTTCTGATATTTCAAGAGAAGCTGGAAATCCAGACTTTTATATGAAATCAGATTTTCTTTTTAAGTTATAGCAATGAATTCAAGATTCTTAAAGGATTATATGGGCCAAATAAAACACATCTTTATGCTCAATTTGGCTGATGGTCTGTCCCTTTATAACTTTCGATTTATCATTTTTCTAGAGTCTTCCTTTGAAATAAACATTTGGTTAAATAGCTCCTAGGAAAAAATATCACAAGGTAGTTGAGTTTTTCCAAAATTCTAGCTATACCTTATTTCATATTTAGCCTACTAAAAATTTTATAGGGAATGAGATCAATAGCTGCTCAGGTTAGAGACAGAGCCACATGATCAACCTCATTTTGCTTTACTCTATAAAAGTCTGTTTTTAATCATTCTTGGCCTATAACATGAATTTGATGGCAACATTAGGAAAGTTTTCTGAAATGACTTTGGGTTAAACTTGTCAGAGAATCTTTAACCCGAGTTTGATTATTTTGTTAGTAATTTAAAATACTTTAATTCTTAGAAATTATTGAACTGATGAATAAATGGTCTATCTTAAAAATAAGTTAATCAGTCATTATTAAATTGGATATAAATGAAACAATTTTAAAGATTTCTAACCTTATATATGGTGAAAGAATAATCAAATCTGTTGCTTCGCGTGAATTACCTTACAACATATGCTAAATGCAATTTCTCAATTCATTTTAATACTTTCTTATTACCATGACTTTATATTATGGAGTTCAGGTTAAAATAATGAAATTAGTTTGTATGAATACTGCTTGGTTTTGATTTTACTATCTTATTTAGGTTAAAGTGTGTTTAGGCCCTGCTTGTGCTAAAATATGTGTAGAAGGCTGTTGGAAAGAGGTTGCTGTTTGTAGAACACATTTTGTGTAGAGAAAATTTTCTCCTGATGAATGCTTATTCTTTTTCCCAGATTCCACCTGCCAAGAACAAATTAGTCCGTTGTGTCTTTCTGATTTCCAAAGACATCAAAACCAGATTCACAGTTACAAACCTTGTTTGCTATCCAGTCAGTTGGATACTTAAATAATTGATATTTAAGTCCAATTAACTTGGACTTAAATAGCCTTAAATTGCTCTAAGGAGATGACATATCTGTGGTTTCATATTGGACTGGAACGTATTATTATGAAAACGGTAGTGAATTCTAACTGCTGTAGAGAAGAATCGGAAATGCTGCTTGAGACTGAGGTTCAGTCTAGCCGACATTCACTGACATTTCATGGGAGCCAGGTCCTGGTTAGGCATTGTGGGTACAGATATTGATGAGTCAGGATTTCTGGGGGAGCTTTACAGCATCAAAGAGAAAGTTCCTAAAGTAACTTTAATGCAAACCAGAATGCTATTAGGAGGGAATGGTGTAGCAGGAAAACAGTAAGAGAAGAGAGAAGATCTTTTGGAGAAGGCTGATTTGAGTAGAGCCTTGGTAAATGGGAGTATTCTTACCTAGTGAGAAATTATAGGGGAATGACTTTATTTAAACTTGCTTTTTCTTCTATAGTTGTTAGAGGTACTACCAGTGTTACCTTCTGGTTTTGATATTTATACTGTGGTTACATAAGATGTTAAGATTAATGGAAATCGAATGAGAGATAAATGGAAACTTTGTGCTATGGGCTTTTCTTAGTAAGATAAAATTCACATAGCATAAAACTTTAAATTTATCATAGAATCCCTAGTTGTATAGTTTATAAAGTGTACAATTTAGTATCATTTAGTACATTTACAATTTTGCACAACCATCTGCTCTATCTGGATCCCATACCATTTATCACTCCAAAGAGAACCCTGTATCCACTAAGCCAGCAGTCCCTAACCTTTTTGGCACCAGGGACCAGTGTCGTGGAAGACAGTTTGTCCACGGACAGGGTCGGAGGCCAGGTGGTAGGGGTGGTTTCGGGATAAAATTGTTCCACCTCAGATCATCAGGCATTAGATTCTCATAAGGAGTGCACAACCTAGATCCCTTGAATGCGCATTTCACAATAGGGTTCACAGTCCTTTGAGAATCCAGTGCCACCGATGATCTGACAGGTGACAGAGCTCATGAGGTGATGCTCACTTGCCTGCCGTTCACCTTCTGCTGTGTAGCCTGGTTCCTAAAAGGCCATGGACCTGTAGGGATCCACAGCCCAAGGGTTAGGGAACCCTGAATTAAGCAGTCACTCCCTTTTGGGTCTCAGCACCTGACAACCACAAATCTGCTTTCTGTCTCTATAGATTTAACTATTATGAATATTTCACGTAAATGGAATTCTCCAGTGCATGACCTTTTGTTTCTGCCTTTTTTCACATAGTGTGTTTTTAAGGATCATCCATTTTGTACTAGTCTGTATTGTATTGGTAATTTATTCCTTTCTAAGGCTTAATAATAGTCCATTGTATAGATACATGACATTTTTGTGTATCCATTTATCCACTGTTGCGAATTTGTGTTATTTCCACTTGTGGGCTGTTGTGAATAGCACTGCTAAGAGCATTCATTTTTCAAGTATTTGTTTACTTATTTTTAATTATCTTGGATATATAGCTAAGTGTAGAAATGCAGGATCATATAGTAATTCTGTGTTTAACTTTCTGAAGAACTGCCAAACTGTTTTCCAGAGATCCTTTTAGTTCTTTCATCCATTCTGAGTTAAATTTTGTATGTAATGTGAAGTAGGGGCGTAAATTTATTCTTCTGCATGGTCCAAAACTTTAGAATTAAATTTGTAAAAGAGAATCATTATTATTTTCCACAATATTAGAAAACCTTCTATAACATTAATCTTTTATTTTCTGATTCATTTAAAAAAAGATTAAAGATAATAAATATGACTGCCACAACTATAAAACTCTTAGAAGAAAACAGGTAAATTTTCATGGCTTTGCATTGGGAAATGGATTCTTGATATGATACCAAAAGAACAAGCAAAAAGATGAAAAATTGATATATTGGACTTAATCAAAATTAAGAACTTGTACTATCAAGAAAGTAAAAAGATGTCCGAGCACGGTGGCTCATGCCTGTAATCCCAACACTTTGGGAGGCCGAGGCAGGCGAATTGCCTGAGCTCCAGAATTCAAGACCAGTCTGGCCAACATGGTGAAACCCCATCTCTACTAAAAAAAAAAAAAAAATACAAAAATTTAGCCAGGCATGGTGGTACATGCCTGTAATCCCAGCTACTTGGGTGGCTGAGACAGGAGAATCGTTTGAACCCCGGAGGCGGAAGTTGCAGTGAGCAGAAATCGCACCACTGCACTACAACCTGGGTGACAGAGTGAGACTCTGTCTCAAAAAAAAAAAAAAAGTAAAAAGATAACCCACAGCCTAGGAGACAAGTCGTATACTGGCTAAAGGCCTAATGTCCAGATTATATAAAGAACTCTTAAAATGCACCAATAGGGACTGAGGGCAATGGTCTTGTAATCCCAGCCCTTTGAGAGGCCAAGGAGGGAAGATCCCTTTAAGCCAGGAGATCAAGACCAGTCTGGGCAAAAAGGCAAGACCCCGTCTCTAAAAATGGATGGATGGAGGGAGGGAGGGATGGATAGCAGTAAAGCAATACATAACATACATAACACAATTTAAGAATGGAAAAATAATTTGAGTAGACATTTTTCCAGAGAATATATACAGATGGCCAGTAACCACAGCAAACATGTTCAGCATCATTAGCTAGCAGGAAAATACAAATCAAACCACAGTGAAATACTGTATCACACCCTCTAGGATAGCTATAATAAAATAAATGGACAAGAATAAGACAGGATTTGGAGATACTGGAATTCTACATTGCTGGGTACAAATGTAAGATGATGAAGTGGAAAAACAGTTCAACAATTCCTCAAAAAGTTAAACGTATATTCCTCTATGACCCAACAATTCCACTACTAGGTATATAACAAAACGAATTGAAGACATATGTCCACATCAAAACTTGTACATTAATATTTATAGCAGCCAGAAAGTGGAAACAAGCCAAATCTTCAGATGAATGGATAAGCAAAATGTAAAAACCCAAACAATGGAGTATTATTCCACCATAAAAAGAGCTGAGGCACTGATACATGTTTCAACATGGATGAACTTGAAAACATTATTCTAACTGAATGAACACGAAAGACCACATATTGTATGATTTCATTTATGTGAAATGTCCTGAATAGAGACAGAATGCAGATTTTTGGTTGCCAGTGAAGGGAAATAGAGTACACAATTTCTTTTTTGGTGTGATGAAAATGCTTTGGAGTTAAATAGTAGTGACGATTGTACACTGTGAACATACTAAAAACCACTCAAGGCACTTTAAGAGAATGAGTTGTATGGTATTTTGAATGTATCAATAAAAATAAATAAATAAGTGTTTTGCATGCAGAAATTTTTATTTTAAAATAATGCTCATTTGATGTTTACTTTAAGAAAAGTATTTTTATTTTATGTTTTAGGAATTTATCATGGCATCCAGCATTGACCACTACAAGTAAAATGCGAATTCCACATTCTCATGCATTTATTGATCTGACTGAAGATTTTACAGCAGGTGAGTTGCACATGAATCTGGAATTGTTTTGAGTTGCCAAAGAAGTATGGGGTTTTATTTACTCTACACTTCGTATTTAATTGCTAATGAAGTAAATGTTGAAATTAATGTTAAAAGGACGTTAGAAAGTTAGTGATTTGGAAACATGGAAAAAGTACTGACTGTAATAAGTAAGTCTTCAGCTATTGTCGTTTTTGTTGTTTGTTAATAACTGCCTCAGAATTTGAATTCTCTACTTTTTATGAATTCATGATAATTTCACCACATTTTGCCTGCTGTTTCTTTGCCTTTTTTGTTAAAATTTTAAAAAATAATATGTGCTACAAATTTAACGATAAGAAAAATCTTTAGCTTATGTACAAGAAGAATTTCACAGACTTTTAAAACTTATTATGGAAAATTGTAAACAGAAAATTGGACAGAATGTCATAATATATGCCCCTTTAACCATCACCTGGCTTCAACAATTATTATATGGCCCAATCTTGTTTCCCCTGTAAATGCACCTACAAGTTCCTCCTATCCAAGATAATTTTAAATTAATCCCCAAACGTATAATTTCATTTTTAAATATTTCCATCTGTATCTCAAATTGTGAAGACTTTTTTATTTAAAACTGCCAGATCATTTTGAAACCTAAAAAAATTAAACAATAATTTCTTTTTTTGAGAGAGTCTCACTCTGTCCCCCAGGCTGGAGCACAGTGGTGCATGCGATCACAGCTCACTGCAGCCTCTGCCTTCCAGGCTCAAACTATCCTCCCACCTCAGCCTCGAGACCATTTAGGACTACAAGCATGTGCCATTATACCTGGCTAATTTTTGTATTTTTTGTAGAGATGAAGTTTCCCCATGTTGCCTAGACTGGTCTTGAACTCCTTGGCTCAAGCGATCTGCCCACCTTGGCTTCCCAAAATGGTGGGAGTACCAGCATGAGCCACCACACCCAATCAACAATTTCTTAATGTCATTGAATATCTAGTTGTTATTCAAATGCCCAGATTTTCTCCTACATGTTTTTATCAAATCAGGAAGTTAAACAAGGTTCATGCAGAAATAGAGAAACCATCTGTGCTGTACACATCTGTGCTGTACAGTTGTGTGGATTTTTCAGATTGTATCCCAATGGAGTTAACATGTTACATGTTACTGTGTTCCTAGAATCAGAATTTTTTTAATTTTTTTTTGGAGACAGAGTCTTGCTCTGTTGCCCCGGCTGTAGTGCAGTGACACCGTCTCCACTCACTGCAACCTCCACCTCCCAAGTAGCTGGGACTACAAGTGCATGCTGCCATGCCCAGCTAATTTTTTTGTATTTTAGTAGAAATGGAGTTTCACCATGTTGGCCAGGCTGGTCTCGAACTCCTGAGCTCAGGCAGTTCGCCCACCTTGGCCTCCCAAAGTGCCAGGATTACAGGCATGAGCCGCCGCGCCCAGCCACAGAATCAGAATTCTTTTGTGGGTGGTGGGAGTGGGAATATCAAGAATATTTCCTAGGTGTTGCTGTATGTTTCAGCTCATTAGGTGATGTAGTTTAAGTTCTCTCTCTTATGTGATATTAAAATTGATCAGTAGGTTCAGTTTTCCTCAGCATAGATCATCCATTACAGTATTCTCTAATGGTTAGGAGGTATAAATGATTATTGTCAGGCCCATTATTTCAATAGGAGTTGCAAAATTGTGACACACTGAATCTGTCACTCTACTGCAGGTATAATTAGCTAAATTTTCTGTTAAAAGAGGGACCTGCCATGCTCACTTCTTTAGTCACCTGCAGTACAGTTGAGACAGGCAAGATAAATTATTGATTTCCCCACCCCCGCTCCCACTTCCCACCATTTTTTGTCAGCATTCAAACACTTAGCAATCTGATTTTACAGTTAC
>NW_012102225.1:4550-7487 GCF_000951045.1 Mandrillus leucophaeus | reverse complement strand
CACCGTCTCCACTCACTGCAACCTCCACCTCCCAAGTAGCTGGGACTACAAGTGCATGCTGCCATGCCCAGCTAATTTTTTTGTATTTTAGTAGAAATGGAGTTTCACCATGTTGGCCAGGCTGGTCTCGAACTCCTGAGCTCAGGCAGTTCGCCCACCTTGGCCTCCCAAAGTGCCAGGATTACAGGCATGAGCCGCTGCGCCCAGCCACAGAATCAGAATTCTTCTGTGGGTGGTGGGAGTGGGAATATCAAGAATATTTCCTAGGTGTTGCTGTATGTTTCAGCTCATTAGGTGATGTAGTTTAAGTTCTCTCTCTTATGTGATATTAAAATTGATCAGTAGGTTCAGTTTTCCTCAGCATAGATCATCCATTACAGTATTCTCTAATGGTTAGGAGGTATAAATGATTATTGTCAGGCCCATTATTTCAATAGGAGTTGCAAAATTGTGACACACTGAATCTATCACTCTACTGCAGGTATAATTAGCTAAATTTTCTGTTAAAAGAGGGACCTGCCATGCTCACTTCTTTAGTCACCTGCAGTACAGTTGAGACAGGCAAGATAAATTATTGATTTCCCCACCCCCGCTCCCACTTCCCACCATTTTTTGTCAGCATTCAAACACTTAGCAATCTGATTTTACAGTTACATTTTTATATAATGTACTAATTGCAAGTGAGTAAAGCAGGCCTGGTGGCTGTGAGATGCAATAAAACTTATTTTCTTTAAAAGTATTCCATGATGCAAAACCAAATTTTCATTGAGAAACAGGTAGAAAATAATATTGCATAATTTAAACCTCTTAATTCTGGATTGATTATGACTTTTGCTACAACATTTTCATTATTGACATAGTTTTCAAAGTTAAAAATATTTATTGCCCAAATACACTGTTGATTTTACTGAGTTAAAACCACAAATTTAACCTTTTATCTAGTAAATTTTTTAGGAATCTAAGATTCTAGGTACTTGAATATGTTTTGTATGTTTTGGTTGGGAAGAGAGGGGAGAATTTAAGAAAAGAAAACAGATTATTTTTAGTGTGGTTTATCTGGTATGCCAAATCACATGGAAACCTCAATAATAAGGTGTTGACTACATTGCAATGAAAGTTGTCTTAGAAGCTTGTTTTTCAAGATGAGAACATTCTATGTTTATAGGTTCATTTTTTAATCTTACTTTTGTTATACACACACATCCAAACTTTTGTTTCTTACAACTCCTTTTTAGGAAAAATCTATCTTAATGAAGTTTTAGAAATGTACTTTTAGTTCAATAGCATGAGACTTCCTTAAACAATACTGACTTTGCATTTAAGTAAGCTGCCACCATGGCTGCTGCTACCCATCTGCACAAGCAAAGTGAATGAAGGAGAAATAAGTCTTTCCTAGACATGCAAAAACTAAGGGAATTCATTACCACTAGAATGGCCCTACATGAAATTCTTAAGGGAGTCCTACATTTGGAAGCGTAAAGACAATATCTACCATCATGAGATCACACAAAATTAGAAAACTCACCGGTAGCTCAGACACACAAATAAAAAAGAGAAAAGACTCAAATGTTACCAGTACAGAAAACCACCATATCTCATTGATAAACAATAAGAGATAAAGAATGAACAAAGGATACGTATGCAAAACAACCAGAAAACAATTCATAAAATGAAAAGAATAGGTCAGGTGCAGTGACTTACTCCTGTAATCCCATCATTTTGGGAGACTGAGTCAAGCAGATTGCTTGAGCTCAGAAGTTTGAGACCAATCTACATAACATGGTGAAACCTTGTCTCTATCGAAAATAAAATTAGCCAGGCATGGTGCCACATGCTTGTGGTCCCAGCTACTCAAGAACCTGAGGTAGGAGAATCACTCGATCCTGGGAGGCAGAGGTTGCAGGAAGCTGAGATCATGCCTCTGCACTTCAGCCTGGGTAACAGAGTGAAGACCTTGTCTGAAAAAAGAAAAAAGGAGAGTTGCTTCCGAGATGGCTAAATAGGAACACTTCTGGTCTGCAGCTCCCAGCGAGATTGACGCAGAAGATGGGTGATTTCTGCATTTCCAACTGAGGTACCTGGTTCATCTCATTGGGACTGGTTGGACAGTGGGTGCAGCCCAAGGAGGGCGAGCTGAAGCAGGGTGGGGTGTCGCCTTACCCAGGAAGCACAAGGGATCAGGGGATTTCCCTTTCCTAGCCAAGGGAAGCCATGACAGACTGTACAGGGAAAATTGGGACACTGCCACCTAAATACTGTGCTTTTCCAATGGTCTTAGCAAACGGCAGACCAGGAGATACCCTCCCGTACCTGGCTTGGCGGGTCCCACACCCACAGAGTGTTGCTCACTGCTAGCACAGCAGTCTGAGATCAACCTGTGATGCTGCAGCTTGACAGTGGGAGGAGCATGCGCCATTGCTGTGGCTTGAGTAGCTTACAGTGTAAACAAAGCAGCCTGGAAGCTCAAACTGGGAGAAGTCCACTGCAGCTCAGCAAGGACTATTGCCACTACATTCCACCACTGGGGGAAGGGCATAGCAGAACAAAAGGCAGCGGACAGCCTCTGTAGACTTAAACATCCCTGTCTGACAGCTCTGAAGAGAGCAGTGGTTCTCCCAGCATGGTGTTCGAGCTCTGAGAATGGATAGACTGCATCCTCAAGCGGGTCCCTGACCCCCAGGTAGCCTGACTAGGAGACACCTCCCAGCAGGGACCAACAGACACCTCAAACAGGCAGGTGTCCTTCTGGGACAAAGCTTCCAGAGGAAGGATTAGGCAGCAATATTTGCTGTTCTGCAGCCTCCGATGTTGATACCCAGGCAAACAGGGTCTAGAGTGGACCTCCAGCAAACTTCAACAGACCTGCAGGTGAGCGACCTGACTGTTAAAAGGAAAACTAATAAACAAAAAGGAATAGCATCAACATCAACAAAAAGG
>NW_012102225.1:0-3055 GCF_000951045.1 Mandrillus leucophaeus | reverse complement strand
CCATCTGCACAAGCAAAGTGAATGAAGGAGAAATAAGTCTTTCCTAGACATGCAAAAACTAAGGGAATTCATTACCACTAGAATGGCCCTACATGAAATTCTTAAGGGAGTCCTACATTTGGAAGCGTAAAGACAATATCTACCATCATGAGATCACACAAAATTAGAAAACTCACCGGTAGCTCAGACACACAAATAAAAAAGAGAAAAGACTCAAATGTTACCAGTACAGAAAACCACCATATCTCATTGATAAACAATAAGAGATAAAGAATGAACAAAGGATACGTATGCAAAACAACCAGAAAACAATTCATAAAATGAAAAGAATAGGTCAGGTGCAGTGACTTACTCCTGTAATCCCATCATTTTGGGAGACTGAGTCAAGCAGATTGCTTGAGCTCAGAAGTTTGAGACCAATCTACATAACATGGTGAAACCTTGTCTCTATCGAAAATAAAATTAGCCAGGCATGGTGCCACATGCTTGTGGTCCCAGCTACTCAAGAACCTGAGGTAGGAGAATCACTCGATCCTGGGAGGCAGAGGTTGCAGGAAGCTGAGATCATGCCTCTGCACTTCAGCCTGGGTAACAGAGTGAAGACCTTGTCTGAAAAAAGAAAAAAGGAGAGTTGCTTCCGAGATGGCTAAATAGGAACACTTCTGGTCTGCAGCTCCCAGCGAGATTGACGCAGAAGATGGGTGATTTCTGCATTTCCAACTGAGGTACCTGGTTCATCTCATTGGGACTGGTTGGACAGTGGGTGCAGCCCAAGGAGGGCGAGCTGAAGCAGGGTGGGGTGTCGCCTTACCCAGGAAGCACAAGGGATCAGGGGATTTCCCTTTCCTAGCCAAGGGAAGCCATGACAGACTGTACAGGGAAAATTGGGACACTGCCACCTAAATACTGTGCTTTTCCAATGGTCTTAGCAAACGGCAGACCAGGAGATACCCTCCCGTACCTGGCTTGGCGGGTCCCACACCCACAGAGTGTTGCTCACTGCTAGCACAGCAGTCTGAGATCAACCTGTGATGCTGCAGCTTGACAGTGGGAGGAGCATGCGCCATTGCTGTGGCTTGAGTAGCTTACAGTGTAAACAAAGCAGCCTGGAAGCTCAAACTGGGAGAAGTCCACTGCAGCTCAGCAAGGACTATTGCCACTACATTCCACCACTGGGGGAAGGGCATAGCAGAACAAAAGGCAGCGGACAGCCTCTGTAGACTTAAACATCCCTGTCTGACAGCTCTGAAGAGAGCAGTGGTTCTCCCAGCATGGTGTTCGAGCTCTGAGAATGGATAGACTGCATCCTCAAGCGGGTCCCTGACCCCCAGGTAGCCTGACTAGGAGACACCTCCCAGCAGGGACCAACAGACACCTCAAACAGGCAGGTGTCCTTCTGGGACAAAGCTTCCAGAGGAAGGATTAGGCAGCAATATTTGCTGTTCTGCAGCCTCCGATGTTGATACCCAGGCAAACAGGGTCTAGAGTGGACCTCCAGCAAACTTCAACAGACCTGCAGGTGAGCGACCTGACTGTTAAAAGGAAAACTAATAAACAAAAAGGAATAGCATCAACATCAACAAAAAGGCCATCCACACCAGAAGCCCATCTGTAGGTCACCAACATCAAAGACCAAAAGTAGATAAAACCACGAAGATGGGGAAAAAAGAAACCAGAGGGGAAAAGCTGAAAATTCCAAAAACCAGAGCACCTCTTCTCCTCCAAAGGATCGCAGCTCCTCGCCAGCAAGGGAACAAAATTGGACGGAGAATTAGTTTCACAAGTTGACAGAAGTAGGCTTCAGAAGGTCGTTAATAACAGACTTCTCCCAAGCTAAAGGAGCGTGTTCTAACCCATCGCAAGGAAGCTTAAAACCTTGAAAAAAGGTTAGACAAATGACTAACTAGAATAAACAGTGTAAAGAGGACGTTAAATGACCTGATAGAGCTGAAAACCATCGCATGAGAACTTTGTGACGCATGCACAAGCTTCAGTAGCCAATTCAGTCAAGTGGAACAAAGTGTATCAGTGATTGAAAATCAGATTAATGAAATAAAGTGAGAAGACAAGGTTAGAGAAAAAAGAGTAAAGAGAAACGAACAAAGCCTCCAAGAAATATGGTACTATGTAAAGGATGAAATCTACGTTTGATTGGTGTACCTGAAAGTGACGGGGAGAATGGAATCAAGTTGGAAAACACTCTTTAGGATATTATCCAGGAGAACTCCCCCAACCTAGCAAGGCAAGCCAACATTCAAATTCAGGAAATACAGAGAACACCACGAAGATACTCCTCAACAAGAGCAACCCCAAGACACATGATTGTCAGATTCACCAAGGTTGAAATGAAGGAAAAAATGTTAAGGGCAGCCAGAGAAAACGGTCAGGTTACCCACAAAGGGAAACCCATCAGACTAACAGCGGATCTCTTGACAGAAAACCTACAAGCCAGAAGAGAGTGGGGAGAATATTCAACATTCTTAAAGAATTTTCAACCCAGAATCTCTTATCCAGCCAAACTAAGCTTCATAAGTGGAGGAGAAATAAAATTCTATACAGACAAGCAAATGTTGAGAGATTTTTCACCATCAGGCCTGCCTTACAGGAGCTCCTAGAGGAAGCACTAAACATGGAAAGGAACAACCAGTACCAGCCACTGCAAAAACATGCCACATGGTAAAGACCATTGATGCTGTGAAGAAATTGCATCAATTAATGGGCAAAATAACCAGCTAAAAGGATCAAATGACAGGATCAAATGCAAACATAACAATATCAATCTTAAATGTAAATCGGCTAAATGCCCCAATTAAAAGACACAGACTAACAAATTGGATAGAGTCAAGACCCGTTGATGTGCTGTATTCAGGAGACTCGTCTCATGGGCAAAGATGCACATAGGCTCAAACTAAAGGGATGGAGGAAAATCTGCCTAGCAAATGGAAAGCAAAAAAAAAAAAATAACAATATCAATCTTAAATGTAAATCGGCTAAATGCCCCAATTAAAAGACACAGACTGACAAATTGGATACAGTCAAGACCCGTTGATGTGCT
>NW_012102224.1:91554-91911 GCF_000951045.1 Mandrillus leucophaeus | reverse complement strand
CCCCCCGGGAAGTCTTCATTTTACAGATTTTAAGTGTTAAACCATTTTTGCATCCATTAAACAATCTCTGTTTGTCATGATGCATTAATGTACTATTTAATTTGTAAAATATTAATTTTACTTATGTTTTTGCATAAATAATATTGGTGTTTATGGTGTGTGTGTGTGTGTGTGTTCAGGTGATGCATTTAGTCAAATGATGGTATAATGTCGCTGCTGTCCCTATACAAAGTTTATAAGATATTAATAGTAGGGGAAACTGTCGAGGGAGAATGGATATATGGGAACTCTACTTTCTGCTCAATTTTTTTTTTTTTTTTTTTTTTTTTTTTTTTGGAAGAATGTCAGTCTTATATT
>NW_012102224.1:85386-85911 GCF_000951045.1 Mandrillus leucophaeus | reverse complement strand
TATATATTTATATATATACTTTGTATTAATGTGTATGTACTCTATATATATATACACACATACTTAAAATATCTATATTTTAGCTGTCTCAACAAAGGAAAAATATAAAGTATATTAATTAAAAACAACTGCCAGACATGCAAAGAGATAGGACTAAAGTACTGAAAATTAAGAGATCATATATTTAAAATAAGATAAATTGACAGGTGATATAGTTAGTAGAGTTTTTAGACACTATCTTTAAAGTAAATAGGATCAATATGAACAAAAATGGATTAAAAAGTGGATAATTTTACTAAATTACTGAAACTTATAAAATTAAATCAAATGGAAATTAGAAAATAACAAAACTGAAATTAAGAATAAAGTGTGTGTGATTAAGAGAAGATTAGACACAGCGGAGGAGGTCATTCACTAAATAAAGATAAATTAGAAAATATTCAGACTGAAGCAAGAGAAAAAGGATATAAAGTAAGAATGTAAGAAATATATATGAGATAAAAGTATAAGGAATATATATATATA
>NW_012102224.1:74421-84886 GCF_000951045.1 Mandrillus leucophaeus | reverse complement strand
GAAAATAATTATTTTTAGAAGAACATCAACAAGACTGACAGCTTACTTTACAACAGAAACAGAAAAATGGTAGTAAGAAGAAAATAGTGAGCTATTTGAAGTCCTGAAAGAAGATAGCAGCTAAATATAAATTGTATAACCTGCAAAACTTTCCTTCAAAAAAAGAAATAAAATGATTTTCAAAGACAATTTAAGATTTCTGGGAGCTGGGGGAAGGTTAGCAAACTGACATTAAAAGATATACTAAATATTATTATTTAGGCAGAAGGAAAACTCTTCCAAAAGGAAGTATAATAATACAGAAAGGAATGAAGTGCACCAGGGAGGAAAAATTATGGGAACATTTGGAATGCACATCAAAGTTCCCCAAAGATAAGTGTTTACTTTTCTGTTGTATTAAAAATATATATGGAATTAAAATTCCAAGGCTGGTAGGCATCTAGGTGGATCCAGGCTTCCTCTGTCTTTCTACCTCATGACAATCAACGTTGATAACCTTTACAATGGATTAATTATACCATTCATCACATCCACATTCCATTTAAGAGAAAGAATGAGGGAGACAGAACAAACTTCTTGGTTCTGACTGAAATAGGAATGATCCTGTCATAATTGGAGCAAACCATTTCCATATATATCCCATTGACCAGAACTTGGTTACATAGACACACCTGGCTGCAAAGCAAACTGGAAAATGTAGTCTTTATTCTGGGCAGCCATGTATCCTACTAAACATAAGCAATTATATTAATTACATTAACAAATTGAGAATGGGTAAACTTGGGGAACACCTAACATTCTGGGAACCCAAGTATCCATGAATAACTTTTTCCCATATGGAATCATATCTATCTGTTCCCAAGGAAACAAACTCCACTGTACCGTATAGTTACTATGTCTCAAAATCTGAGCTCTGTGGGTGATTGGTCATCTTGTCATTCAGATTTATGTATGGTACTGGTTTTCCAGACATGTTATCAGACCCATGGTTTTTTAATATTAAGTGATGAAGTATTAATAGAACAACCAAGATGAATTTCCCATTCAAAAAAGGGAAAATAGGAAATACAGATAACAATCACTGATGATTTTTAGCCATTATCAAACCATTATCGAATTCTATACCATAGCAATGCAGTAAGTTGACTGGAAGTTGCTCTGGTTGTGTTTTCTAGGATAATGTTTTTTTCTGTATTCCTCTGTGGTGCTTCTTTTTGTCCCATGTGACCATATTTGAAGCATAGTAACTGAGCTTTTGCAACTCGCTTCTTTCTGTGTAGCTTTAGAGGCCTGGGGATTGCTTTATGGGTTAAACAGTCACAGGATTTTTCAGTCTTGGTTTGTATTTTGGTTTGTTTGTACTCTTTGGGATTTTTATGGTAAAAAAAATTTACTTCAAAAACGTAATTGGTTTCTGGCCTATTTGTTTCAGGCCAGTTCCATATTTAGACATGTATTTAAGCCTTGAGACTCCAGTCTTTTATTTACTAGCCTCTACATTCTACCAAACTCCTGTCCCTCAGCCTAATAGCAGCTCCTTGTGGCCATCTGAAACTGTAGACTTTGATGAGAAGAAAAAGCTCTTAATCCTCCCCTTAATTAGAGGTTCTCAGTATTTTTTTTTTTTTTGGAAGAATGTCAGTCTTATATTCTGCTAAAGCTGTCCTTTGGAGACACCACTTACATAGAAGGCTATTTTTCACTCATATAAACAAATTCTGGAAATGAATAATTTAAGGGTCTATAATCTGCATATATTCCAACACTTTCTATCTTTTAACTCCATTAAAATCAATATGTGTCTTCTGACTCATGGTCCATAATGACTGTTGAGATCTAGCCATCACATCTGCACCTCAGCCAGAAGAATAACGAACTTTACTGGACGCGTCAGCTTTAAACTAGGCAAGAGGCTGGGTGCGGTGGCTTACACCTGTAATCTCAGCACTTTGGGAGGCTAAGATGGGTGGATTGCCCAGGAGTGCGAGACCAGCCTGGGCAACATGGCGAAACTCCATCTCTACAAAAGTACCAAAAAATTTAGCCGGGCATGGTGGCACATGCGTGTAGTTCCAGCTGCTAGGGAGGCTGAGGTGGGAGGATTGCCTACACCCAGGAGGTCAAGGATGCAGTGAGCCATGTGCATGCCACTGTACTCCAGGCTGAGCGATAGAGTGAGACCTTGTCTCAAACAAAAGAGAAAAGAAAAATAAATAAACCAGACAGGCATTAATGATTCTATTACTTCAAAAACGAAAGAAGTCAATGGGCATTGGGAAAAAACTAGCAGTCTTTCTCTTGCTTATCCTTTATAGTAGCTTTTGGTTATTTAATTAATAAAAATTTCTGCATTTTTATTCTACCTTACTACTGGGAAAACATCCATCATTTTCATATTTAATATATATATGGCTTTTCTAATTATGATTTTTAATTAATATGGCTATTTTTTACTTATTTCTGAGCATTCTTCAACAGTAAAGATATATAAGTAGAGATTTTGCTGTTTATATATTTTGACACGAAGTGCTCTGCCTACATTGTTTTATAAATAATAAGTTCCCTTCTTATTTACTTTTTGGTCAAAAGATTAATCTAGTAGTATATTTCTTCACTTCAGTGTTGTTAAGAATTTTGCTAAACTAACTCATTTACTAGTGCTAGGAGAGTTTTTGTAAATTCCTTCAGATTATCTATGTAAACAATCATGTCATCTGCGAATAGGGTCAGTTTTATTTTTTACTTTTCAGTCTGTATGCCTTTTATTTCCTTTTCTTTTTCTTGCTTTATTGCCCTTATTAGAATTCCCAGTAATATGTTGAATAAGAATAATGAGAGCAGTTTTGCCTTGTACCTAATCTTAGGGGGAAAGCATTCAGTCTTTTACCACTAAGCATGAGGATAGTTATAGGTTTTTGTAGCTTCTCTTTAACAAGTTGAGGAAATATCCTCCATTCCTAACTTGCTTAGTGTTTTTAGTATGAATAGGTGGTGGATTTTGTGAAATGATTTTTCTTCCTCAGTTGATACGATCATAGAATTTTTCTTTTTTAGCCTGTTCTTATGATGGATTCCACTGATTTCTGAATGTTGAATCAGCCTTCCACACTTAGAATAAATTCCACTTTGTCAGGGTATATACTTCTTTTTATACTTTGTTGGATGTGACTTGCTGATATTTTGTTTAGAATTTTTGAATGTACATTTTTGAGTTATATTCGTCTGTGGTATTCTATTATATAGCCTTTTTCTCATTTTAGGATCAGGCTAATACTGATGTCATTACATGAGTTGGGAAGTGTCTCCTCTTATTTTTGGGAGAGTTTGCTTCCCTGGCTGTAGCTACTTATTGTAGTGTGATTGCCCTGAATTGTTCCTCCCATATGTATGTGGTGTCTCTGAGTGAAGAAGTACAGCTTTAATCCATCCTCCTCCTCAATGTTTTTCTTCATTTTTCTTCTCTTTTCTTGTTTTCTTTTCACGTCTCTGCTGTCTTCTTTTTTCTTTCTTTTTTTCTTTTTTAAGACAGAGTTTCACTCTTGTTGCCCAGGCTAGAATGCAATGGTGTGATCTCGGCTCACTGCAACCTCCGCCTCCCAGACTCAAGCGATTCTCCTACCTCAGCCTCCTGAGTAGCTGGGACTACAGGCATGTGCCACCACGTCCAGCTAATTTTTGTATTTTTAGTAGAGATGGGAGTTTCACTATGTTGGCCAGGCTGGTCTCGAACTCCTGACCTCAAGTGATCCACTCGCCTCGGCCTTGCAAAGTGCTGGGATTATAGGCATAAACCACTGTGCCTGGCCTGTCTTCTCCTTTCTTCCCCTCTTTTGCTCTCCCCAGTAAGAGCTGCTGTCTTTTTTCTTTCTTTCTTTCTTTCTTTTGACAAAGTCTTGGTCTGTTGCCAGACTGTAGTGCAGTGGCACGCCCACAGCTCACTGCAGCCTTGACCTCTCTGGATCAAGTGATCCTCCCACCTCAGCCTCCCGAGTAGCAAGGACTATAGGTGTGCACCACCAGGACTGGCTACTTTTTGTATTTTTTTGAAGACAGTATTTCGCCATGTAGGCCAAGCTGGTCTCAAACCCCTGCGCTCAAGCAATCCTCCCACCTTGGCCTCCCAAAGTGCTGGGATTACAGGTGTGAGCCATTGCACCTGGCCAAGCTGCTGTCTTCATAGAAGAAATCATTCACTAACAAATTTCGTATTAGTCAGGAGAAAGTCAGGGTAATATATTCTCCAAATTCTCTGTCTTCTTACACTTCAGTCTGTTACCATTACAATCCTTTGGCTGAATCTGAGAGCCAGAGAGGATGGGAACTTGGTTGAAGTAGACCATAGAAGTCATCCTCTCTAGGTTATGGTCAGGACAGAGAAGGGCAGAGAGTAGCTTTAAAAGGGCACAGCTGGCCGTGCATGGTGGCTCACGCCTGTAATTCCAGCACTTTGGGAGGCCGAGGCGGGTGGACCACCTGAAGTCAGGAGTTCGAGACCAGCCTGGCCAACATGGTGAACCCCGTCTCTACTAAAAATACAAAAAAATTAGCCAGGCGTGGTGGTGGGTGCCTGTAATCCCAACTACTTGTGAGGCTGAGAAAGGAGAATTGCTTGAACCTGGGAGGCAGAGGTTGCAGTGAGTTGAAATCATGCCACTGCCCTCCAGCCTGAGTGACAGAGTGAAACTCTATCTCAAAAATAAAAATAAAATAAAATAATTTTTTTAAAAGGGCACAGCTGTATTTGTTTTTTTTTTAAAGTTTGCATATACAACCTCATTATAAGTGTGTTTAAATTTTTCAATCCATATATTAAATATAAATTAAATTTATTCTCTTTCTTATTTTTAAATAAAAATAAATGTTCTAATATTTTCATATTCCAATAGATTACCTAAGGTTCCCTAGGGTGTGCTTAATTTACTTTGGGAATCATTATTCTAAGTGGTATTTCTGCCATCAGAATGTCATTTTCAAATTAGCCAGTCGTGGTGACACGCTCCTGTAGTCCCAACTACTTGGGAGGCTGAGGCATGAGAGTCACTTCAACCTGGGAGGCAGAGGTTGCAGTGAGCCAAGATCACACCACTGTACTCCAGCCTGGGCGACACAGCAAGACTCCATCTCAAAATAAAAATATCATTTTCTATTTTATCTGTCACACTATTAACTAAATTACCATATACCTCCTTTTGCTTAAAGTCTTTACTTTCTCCTCACTGCCTAAAGGATAAAACTCAAATTCTTTATACATGGCCCTCTCATAACCTGTAATCTTTATATTGTTCTCCTTTTCTTCCATGCAGCCTCACCAAATGATTCACCTTTCTCAAATCAAGACATACCCCATTATAATCTTATTTTTGTCCTGTCATTATTTCTTCTTGGAGTGGTCTTGTTCTTGTGTATCTTCCTACTCCATTTTCTACTCATCTTTCAAGACCTATTCAAATGTTATTACTTTCTCAATAAAAGTCTTCCTCAGGTACTCTGGGCAATGACAGAGCTTTTCCCTCTTTCTCTATGTTCCTACAGAATTTTTTCACATCATTTTTATGGTGTATTACTTGGAACTGAAATAGTTTGTTTGTATGACTCTCCTAATAGACTGATAGACTGACAGCAAGGATGTTGTCTTAATTTATCTTTGTATATTCAGGATGTAGATCGACAATTGATATATGTTAAGGCCTCAAAAATGTAGAATTAATTCATCTATACATTGCCTCAGTTATCATTTTGAAAACCCAAATCTGTAAAATGTTGAATAAATTGAACTGAATCTTTATTTCCCAAACATTTTTTCAATCAGTGATGAGAAATGATGTTAGATTTATTCTACCTCTGTTGGAAAGCTAGTGTCTCTAGAGAGCTACTTGAAATGCCACATCTTGATGAGGAGAAGCCAGAATGTGCTTTGTTTAATTAGTCATACGTGTTATTGGTGTAAGAAGGTTGATAGTTGGATTTGTGTTATCAATTTGCCATCCCCAGTCTTATTTGTATTCCTATATTTGTGATATCAATTTCTTTCATGCCATGTCTGCTTCTTCATGGAAACCAAATGCAAAGGACATTAGAGAATGAAAATATAAAGCTAAGAATTTCTGATCTAATATTTTTTAACTTGAATGTTGCTAATGTACAAATTCTGCTTATGTTGTAAAGCATGCTCAAAATGTAATTTACAATCAAATCATGCTATAGTGATTTCTGTTCTCATGTGATTGATCTCTTTAACATCATAAAAATTCTAAATAATTTGTTACCAAGTAATGATTTGTGAAAACAGATGGTATGTTAAAGTAATAATGTCTTATATTCTTAATTTTCAAAAGGCAAAAGTGAGGAAAGAAAACCAAGTAGAAACCAAGAAACTGATGTGAAGAGAAAAAGCATGACATGCCCACAGATTAGTAACTTTTTATACTCATTTAAATGCCAGAAGGGATGGATGAATTATTAATAAGTACTCAAAATTCCTTATCTGTAGGTTTTTCAGTTTACACTCTCTTGATTCACTGCCTAAAGGGAGTTTGATAGCAAGAGTAAGATCCCTAAATCTATAGCCACACAATACTTCCCAGAGATAACTTACATGCTCCTTGTGGGTAATATGGACATCAACAGAAGTCTCAAAAGACTACCTCTTGTGAGTGATTTTGATTTCTATCCACTTGCTTCACAGTCTAAGTTTACAACAAAATGTTATCTTTTCAGGAATATTTAGAATGTGTCTTTACATATAATATTTTCTTTTCTTTCTTGCCTTTAATGTACAGTTATAGAAAATGGGGACAGTCTTTTAAAAAATGTCTCTAGTTATGAAAAAGTAAATGGAAGGTTATTTAACAACATTCATAAATTTTGAACTACGTATTAAAAGAATATGCCTTCTGAGTGAGGAAATATTTGTAATGGAAAGATTAAATTAGGCTCCTTTTCTTTCATTTCCCCAAGTAGTATATTAATTTTGAAATATGTTCAACTTTCAGTCATATAGTATTTATTAGCCATTTATTAAGCACAAATGTTGTTCATAGTACTAGTTTAAATAATAGATTAAGGAAGATGAAGGTGTACAAGCAATGTAAAAACTATTTTTTTTAATAGTTGGTGCTCCCTTAAACATCCTTTAATACCCCAAAGCCTTATGAAGACCTACAAACTCATCAAGTTTACATACAATCTGCTGACCTCAAGATCTCTGTTTACTCTGAGGTCTGCTACGCACTACCCTCATTACAATCTACTTTGAAATTCTTAATAATAAATGCAGTCTTTCTGGTGAGACAATAATTATAAGTATATTGTATTTCATTACATTTAAATAATTCAGGATATCATAATATATTATGCTTGGCTATAATTCCTCCTCCATAAATGTATTCACATTGTTTCATGGATTATTTTATCAGGCTATCTAGTTGTCACCTTGGAAATTAGAAAGATTGACCCCAAATTGACCATAACCAAAGCAAAAAAGTTTTGATGGTAAAAGGAGGATGCAGCAATGGTTTATGCCTTTATAAAGCAACCCAATTAGGATATGTACAGAGGTAGGGCCTTGCATAGTTCTATTTTGAAAAGTGGATTAAACGAATATTGCAAAAGAAAATTTGCATATGCTTGCAAATATTGCATATTTGCATACTTTTGCCTACATATCTGCTGTTTTGCATTTTCTAAACTAAAAACTAACCATGATAGTACTATAGTGTAGAAATTACATGTCTACACTTCATTTAATGTCAAAGCTCAGAGGATCTTACATCTGGGAAAAACAATTCACCTTATCCAATCAAACTCTCTCATTTGACACATGGGGAAATAATCTTAACATAAATCTTATCCCCTCAAGAGACCATTAATTTAAAGTTGTTATAGACGCCTATTAACAGATACAAAATATGGAAGAAGAAGAAAAGACATAAAAAATCTCTAGTGTAAAATCAATATCCCTTAAAAATGAATATTTCAATGACATGAGATATATCAAAAATATCTCATTAGAAGTATTTGTCATTTATTATCAACTAAACAAATATTCTTTATGATTGAATGTTTACTATGCACCAGGCACAGTGCTAAATTCTAGGGATTTCAGGAGATTGAATCAGTTTGTTCCTGTCATTATTCTTACAATTTAGAAGGAAAAGTAAACACGTATCCAACTATGAATTTTTTAATTGCTATGAGAATTTAGATATAACATTTAATTTTATAAAATATGTTTGGTAACCTTGTATTCCTTTATGATTTGCAAAAACCTTTCATATACATATACTCATGTAATTCTCACAACTTTGTGAGGTTGGTATTATCATCACAAGAATTGTAATTACAGAAACCAAAAGTATGATTTAACATACATGTTTGTAATCAAAAAGACCAAATTCTTGTGAGGAAGATAATGTGTTTTTAACTAAAAAGAAACATGTTTAATTCTTAGAAGAGGTTTATATAGTTAAAAGCTGGATGCATCTTATACTGTATGAGTTTTGACATTATTTTGGAAAGCTATCTTTTATTAAAAGAAATAAGTTTCAACAATATCAAGGCATTGTTACTGCATTCTAGGAAATGATTGGGAAATGGGATTTTAGTTAAACTAAAGTTACCATTTAACTAAAAATCCCCTCTATGTTAAATGGAGCAGCCTAGGGCAAGGACATAGATGCATAAGCTGTGGGAATATGTGGCCCAAAACCCTCTCATGAGTGAACAATTATATTGCTTGCACTCACAAGTTATTTCTTCTTAGAAATATAGCACTTACCAACCACAAATCTTTAATATAGTAAACATAGTGTCAACTCCAAAGTTGAAAGAGAGGTCAGAAATCATAAAGTTAAAGTTATTGCCTCTGGCATCCTAGCCGACTAAGTAACCTGAACAACCGTTTGAGTGAAAAAAGGACAACAAAAAATGCTGGAAAAATATTTTTAAATAAAATAAATGTAAGCTAAAACCCAGAGGAAAAATACATTGAGAGATAGCTTTCAATTTTATAATATCTGACAAATGTGTGAACTTGAACTTTGATTTTCCAACTCTTTCAAGACTTGTGGAAGAATAGGCAAAGCACAAGGGTCATCCAATTTGGTGTGTCTAATAGGAAATACTCCCAACATAAAGCTGGGGTTCCCAGCAGCTACACCTTCAAAGTAAGAATATACTAGAAGTAAATCTGCCTTCCTCCCTCTGCACCTTCAGAATAATGCAAAGAAATATATCTAATTGATCTTTGGCATTGAGTTCAGGGGCAAAAAAATAAATCTTCCTTGAAAACTTGTAGCCAAAACATTGGTCTTACGTGCATCTACAGCCTAAATTCCTACTACATTGGTAGTTTGAAAAACCTTTATTCAAGAATTTAAAGTATCCAGAGCTGGTAGAACCTCCTGATAGCTTGCAGAAGAAAATGAAAATATTTTCTGGAGAAACTCACCGAAAGCCCAATCTTCAAAGAATTTTCGAAGATAAAGTCTCCAGAATTATGAAGTCAAATTCAAAAATCACTAAACGCAAAAGGGACTAAAGTGTCATATATGAAAGCCAGCAAGAGCATCAGACTGTGGAGTCAAACCTGAAAATACTCCATATATTTGAATTACTAGAAGAAGAATATAGAAGTAAATATAGTGATAGGTTTTAAAAAGAAAAGCAATTAAATATGATAAAAATAAGGAAATATAAAAAGGAACAAAAGACCTGAAAATATCCTTATTGGATTTAAGAATTAAAAATAAAATATTGAATATTAAGAGCTCAGTAGGAATGGAAAACATGTTCAGTACAATTTAACATCATTTTTAACTTAAAAATGATTTTTAAAATGCTAGAAGGAAATATTTAATTAGATTAAAGATACCTTCAAAACCCCACAGTAAAAACCATAATTAGTGGAAAAATATGAAAAATGTTCCTTTTAAGTTCAGAGACATATTACTTCTATTTAACAATATATTGAATTTTAAAGCCAATACAATAAGTCAAAAAAAATTAGAAAAGGAGAAAAATATCATTTTTTCTCAGATAACATTGTGTTTGAAAAAACTCAAATCTACAGATTATTACATTCAACAGGAAAGTTTATAAACTGCATGATAAAAAATAAATATGAAAAATTAATTGCATTCAAATTAACAGTAGCAAGCAGATACAAAATGTAACTTTTTATTTTTATTTTTATTTTTATTATACTTTAAGTTCTAGGTTACATGTGCACAATGTGCGGGTTTGTTACATATGTATACATGTGCCATGTTGGTGTGCTGCACCAATTAACCTGTCATTTACATTAGGCATATCTCCTAATGCTATCCGCCCCCCCACCCACAATAGGACCCAGTGTGTGATGTTCCCTTTCCTGTGTCCAAGTGATCTCATTGTTCAATTCCCACCTATGAGTGAGAACGTGCAGTATTTGGTTTTCTGTTCTTGCAATAGTTTGCTGAGAATGATG
>NW_012102224.1:64935-73826 GCF_000951045.1 Mandrillus leucophaeus | reverse complement strand
TTCTGTAGGTTGCCTGTTCACTCTAATGGTAGTTTCTTTTGCTGTGCAGAAGCTCTTTAGTTTAATTAGATCCTATTTGTCAATTTTGGCTTTTGTTGCCATTGCTTTTGGTGTTTTAGACAAGAAGTCCTTGCCCATGCCTATGTCCTGAATGGTATTACCTAGGTTTTCTTCTAGGGTTTTTATGGTTTTAGCTCTAACAGTTAAGTCTGATCCATCTTGAATTAAAAGTGTAACTTTTTAAATGTTCAAGTTTATACTCAGAGTAGACGATAAATCTATATTCACAGTTAAACAAGTATTAATGGAATGGAGAACCATGTAGCCAATGCTTTAGTCATAAACTGCAATATTGTTGGCACTGCAGCAACTCCCCATGTGCTACTTCCTTATCACGACTTTCTCCCTAAATGTAACCACAATCCTGGTTTGGGTGTTAATAGTCCGACATTCAGGTCAGTTTGATTCTTTCTACCAGGAAATAGGGATCTCTAGGGAATCCCAAATTGTTTTTCTCAGCTACTGGCTGTTGAATTACCAGGACATACTTTTATTGGTTTGCATCCACAGCTATCTTTGCCCCTCACCACTGTGACAGCAGTTGGTTGCTGAACCTCCCTCATTTTCCCTCTCATTCCTGGATCCAGACCAAAGAAGTGATCCTCAAGCTAATCATTTTGGACCATTTTTATAAACTGATGATAGTTGGATCAAATAATTCAAAACCCTTCACTAAACACTGTATTATATCAATTCTAATTTATTATTATCCTCATCCTGGGTAGACAGTAAAGGTATAGTAATTCAGTATTTTCCTCTTTTTAACAAAACATTGGGAGATACAAGCCAGACATGACTCAGAAATAAGTTAATATCTAATTTCAGGAGTGTTGGGTTCCTTTTCATAGAAGCAGAGGCAGATGGGAATTCTTGAATAAGTTATTTATTGAAGGAGTACTCTCAGGAGAAAGAAGTGAAGGAAGCAAATACATCAGGCATTTATACGTCAGGTACATATAAATCAAGCAAGAGCATGTCTAACCGGGAATCTAGATTGAACCTGACTCTGCAGGGAGCTCTGAAGCATAAATTGTAACACAGAATAGTTACTGCCTTGAGGCGAGGAGGGCAGCCTTTTGTATGCCAATACCAGTCATTGGTCGGTGGTTGTCCCTGGGAGCAGGAGTGGGTGGGAGGGAAGAGGAGGAGCTGAGAGGGAGATGTTGTTTCCCAGGCAAGGTAAGGGCAATTTTCTGGAGAAAGGCCAGCTATGAATATCAGCAGCCAACCCTCACAACAGCTGAGGGATGAGAGCCATAGGCAGGTAAACAGAATCTTGGTGTGGAACCAAGAAGGTCTACTAGAAGGAGAAAGAAATTTTCTAGAAATACTTTTAGTGTTTATTAGACCATGGAATTGGTATATTAAAAGTTGCCTAGTTGGAATTCTGTATAACATATTGCTTGATATATCGCAAGCATATTTCAATTTACTGGAACAAAAGATATTGGGTTTTTAGAATAACTCCTGTTTAAATTGAGACAGGATCTGCACTTTAAGGGCATAACTACGAATAAAATTTCACTGAGCAACAATAGTTATAACTTGAATGACTGGTGATTGTCAACTAGAAGAAACTGTAACAATACAAATTGCAACATTTTGATATATTTGACAGAATAATGAGGACGTGGGGCATTTCAAGACTTTCATATAATCTTTGAAATATTATATTTACAAAATAAAAGTAAATCACATTTATCTGACCGAAAAAAAGAGAAAACTTCATAAAGGGAGATATTTCCCCAGAGAACTGTGAGTAGAAACTGAGAGTAGAAACATACAGCTTTTCCCTCAAAAAAAAAAAAAAAAAATCTAAAACCAGCATTTATTACCCACCCCAAATCATATACGATTTTAAAAAGACCTACTTCTAATAAGTTTTATGATCCTTTATGAGCAGAAGAGAGCACTAATTATTATAATTGGTAACAGTTAGTCTAAAACAACTCATAATCTTAAGCTGTGGCTAAGGCTCCAGCTGTTGCCCAGTCTTTTAATACAGGGACCTTAACTCTTAGCAGCTTTCCTTTCCTGCTGCTTCATGTGGCCATCCTTCCATACTGCCTAATGTAGGATCTGGAAGCCTCATGCTTCTGCTGTTTCTGATGACACATTAATGCTGCTCTACCCCACTGTTATTACTTCCATTCATGACTTTGCTCTATTAAAAGTATTAGTAACTTCACTTGGAGTGTACAGTGGAGGGGATCAGTATTTGTTGAGTAGCTTCTAGAAAATAGGAAATGTACATATATTTTAATGAAGTAGTAATTTTCATCTTAATGATTTTCTTAAATAATCTTATAAAATATTTCTTCTTCTACAGCCATGTAAATTCAACTAAAGATAAGCTAAATAACTCACAGAAAGTCAAACAAATAATAAATGACTGGACAGGGGTTTGAGCCCAAAGACTGGCCTTTTAAAAAAATCTGTGCTCTTTCTAGTACATAAGTTGTTCTCAAACTTACAACATCATTATGTTATGTTGGTCCTGAACCAGAAATGTCAGCATCACTTCCACTGTTAGAAGTACAAATTCTTGTACCTTATTACAGATGTACTGAGCTAGATACTACTGGATTTGGGCCCAGAAATCTATGTTTTAACAAG
This sequence comes from Mandrillus leucophaeus, assembly GCF_000951045.1. NCBI lineage: Eukaryota > Metazoa > Chordata > Mammalia > Primates > Cercopithecidae > Mandrillus > Mandrillus leucophaeus. The sequence continues at coordinate 71,150 of NW_012102224.1, read as the reverse complement.
TCCTTCAGATGTTTCTGGTGCACACTGAAGTTTGAGAATCTCTGTCCTATGCTGTATTGCTTTTTTCAATGGAATGAAGTAGATGAAGTCTTAGGTCAGGCTTCGGATACTTTCTCCTCTTAGAAATTACAGGCTTTGTGACCCCAAAGATATCCTTTAGCTTTAAACACTGTTTTTCAAGGTTTGGTTTACTTTGCTTTTTTTTTTTTTTTTTTTTGGAGGCTCATAAACAGGTCCATTCCCTGGATATCATCCCATATCTCTCTATCATTGCCACAGCTTTCATTTACTGCTTAATTTATTCATTTATTTATTCATGTGTTCTTTCATTCAGCTACTTTTATTTGAAAGCCTTTTATGTGTCAGGTACTGTGCTAGGCAAGTTAATGGCCCCTCAAATAAAGGGCATGTCCTAATCCCCAGAAACTTTGAATATGTCATGTTGCATGGCAAAGGGGAATTTAGGTTGCAGATTAAATTAAGATTGCTAATCAACTGACCTAAAAATAGCGAGATTTTCCTGGATTATGTGTGTGAGCCCAATGTAATCACAAAGATCCTTAAAAGAGAGAGAGAAAAATGTGACTACAGAAGAGAGAACTAGAGAAATGACAGTATGGGAAGTACTCAGCTTGATGTTGTTGGCTTTGACGGTGGAAGAAGGGGCCATGAGCCAAGGAAGGCAGGCAGCCTCTAGAAGCTGCAAAAGACAAGAAAACAGATTCTTCCCTAGAGTCTCCAGAAGGAATGAAGCCCTGTCAAACCTTGATGTTACTCCAGTGAGACCTGTGTCAGACTTTGGACCTCCAGAGCTGTAAGACAATTCATTTATTTTGTTTAAAGATACTAAATTTGTATTGATTTATCACAGCAGCAACAGGAAACTACTACAGGTACTCTCTTGGTTATTGGAGATGCAGCAGTAAGCAAGAGAGATTCAGTCCTAGCCCTCAAGTAAAGGGGAAACACTCTATTAAGGGAGATAAACCAAATAATTTGTTGTGTGGTAAATGTTATGCTAGATAGCACTTGCCTGGAGGAAAAGGACTTTAAGTCTAGAACGAACTTTAAATAGAAGCTAAATATGCAAAGAGGGGGAACAGAAAGTGTGTTTGTGGAACTGCATGTGCAAAGAACTAGAGGTAAAATAATCTGTGTTTTAAGAAATGTCAATGATGTTTAACCACCTCACAGTCCCTAAGTTATGTATGCAGAGGAGATACAGCTTCTGTAACCCATGATAGAAGAGACAAATAATTACAGACATTTAAAATTCAAACTTCTGTATCATTAACTCAATAATCCATGGCTAAATTATTCAGTAGGTTCAATTTTTCTCCCTTATTTCCTAATCTCATCATTTATTCATTTGACTATTTGATATCATTTTTGTGAAAGACTATGTAAGAGAAAGGAAGGGTGACAAAACTAAAACACAAAACAATCTATCTTTAATTACAACTAGTCGGAGTAATTACAGGCACTCACTGAGGAAAGACAAAATTTAATGAAAACTGAAATTTACCAGTTCTCCATTATATTTCCAATTAGCAAGAATAACAGAAAATAAATTTCAAGTAAAATATCAATTTTATTCTAGCAACAGCAATTGTAGTTCATCAAAATATTCTGGTGCTCCAGAGAAATATGCGAAAGTAATTAAATGCCACAACATATTAACCAATAGGATGAAGAACAAGTACAACTCCTTTATTTAGTATACTTCACTTAGGACTTTAAAAAGGAAATGGGCTGGGTGCAGTGGCTCATGCCTGTAATCCCAGCACTTTGGGAGGCCAAGGCAGTAGGATCACTTGAGGTTAGGAGTTTGAGACCAGCCTGGCCAACACAGTGAAACCTCGTCTGTACTGAAAATAAAACAATTAGCTTGGCATGGTGGCACATACCTGTAATCCCAGCTACTCAGGAGGCTGAGACAGGAGAATCGCTTGAACCTGGGAGGCATAGTTTGCAGTGAGCAGAGACTGGGCCACTGCACTCCAGCCTGGGCAACAGAGCGAGACTCTGTCTCAAAAATAAATAAATACATAAATAATAAATAAAAAGGGAACGACTTTGTTTAGAATGAAGCCTTTTATTATTAGGCATGGAAGATGGTCTCTTACAGCAGGTGCCAACAAACTATTTCTAAAAAGAACCACAGAGTAAATATTTTTTGACTTTCTAGGTGCAATGTTTCTGTTGCAAGTGTTAACTCTGTCATTGAATTGCAAAGACAGCCTCAGACAATATTTTCTAATAAAACTTTACTTACAAAACAGGGGGCAGGACAGTAGCTTGCTAATTTCTGTCCTAGAGAATTTTCCTTCCCTCCCTCCCTACTTTCTTTCCATTCCCTTCCCCTCCCTTCCCCTCCCCTCCCCTCCCTTCCCCTCCCTTCCATTCCCTTCCCCTCTCTTCCCCTCCCTTCCCCTCCCCTCCCCTCCCTCCCTCCATCCCTCCCTCCTTCTTCCTTCCCTCCCTCCTTCCTTCCTTCCTCTTTCCCTCCCTCCTCCCCTCCCTCCCTCCCTCCCTCCTTCCTTCCTTCCTTCCTTTCTTCTTTTTTCTTCCTTGTGTGGCAATGTATTTTTCCATTGAGAGAAGCAGAAAGCCAGTCTCTTCTAATGTAAACTACTAACTCCTGTCAGACAGGGTTACACAGAAAGCAAAATAAGGAAATATTGAAGTTTTCTTTTTGTTCATTAAAAATGAAAAGTTTTACTTAAAAGCAACCACGGGTCCCTTAAAAACCAGTTCTTCCTTACTTTTTTTTTTTTTTTTTTTTTTTTTTGCAAATGTGAGTGTGTGGGAAGAGAAGCTGTTTTTCTGAAATGCTTGTAAGTGATCATATTTTGTAGCTACAGATTTTGAAAAGCATTTAAAAACAGTTTCACAGTGTACTCTCCAGGATGACATCTTTCCTTTGAGGCAGAGGAGTGACTTTTCTAAAAAGTGTTTCTTAAGTAGTTCCTCTTCCCAAGGCAAAGGTACCTCATTCTAATCTCTTCACTACCTCTTGTCCCTCTTCATCTTCCTTTATTTTTCCAAGTTATTTGTGTCTCCTGATACAATTTCCCAATATTTCATTAAGTGGTCTGGACCAAATGCAATATTTTATTATCTGTTGACATCAATTTTGAAATCATAAAAGAAAAACTTTTTATGTTACAGGACTCAAATTTTGTCTGGGTTTAATTTCCATTACATGTTCTAATTTGAACTCAACCACTTCTCCCTGGTTTTTATTTTCTTTTTAATAAAAGGAACATGAAAAACTCAAATCTACATGGTTGGAAGTAGAGATAGAAAGGGTGAAGATCGGTTTACTTTCGGTTATCAACAATTAAAAATAAAGAAAAGAAATGGTACCCTGGAGTTTTACTACAACACCCAGAGTAGCAGGAGAGAGGTTTCGTGCTTACTATAATCTTTCTTGATATTTTGCCAAACTGCATAATGTAATTTGAACTTTCCAGGCCTTGTTAATAATTCAGAAACCTCATGTTTGTATATAAACTTCCTTTCAGAGAGCTCAAATCTCTTTCATAACATTTTCTCTAACCACATCAATATTCTACTTGGAAGGCTTAGTTATTTATTTTCTTACGAATGCTACAAATGAGAAAATGAGGCATAAATACTCAGGATATTTGACATGCATTCTTAAGTCTGAGAAGTGGCTGAATTAAAACTGTGATGAATCCCTTAAGTCCCAAACTAATTACTAATTCAGCTTTGATTTTTGTTTTTCTAAGGTTAAAAGTAATCGTTTATTCTTTAGGATGAGATGCTTCCTCTTGAATCCAGGGCTGAATTTACCTCTCTGTCTAAAACAACTTTTAAAATGGAAAAAGACATATATTTAAAAATGGTTTACAGACACTATATCAAGTAGCACAGGATAGTGATCCCCAAAAGAAGGAAAACAAATGGTGTGAGCCTATGATTGCCCAACTTACTGTCTGGAGATAGTTCTTAAGCCTAGCACAGGAATGGGGAGATAAAGCAGAACCTGGAGGTCACCCCGAGTTGAGGAAATGGAGCTAGGACTCTGGGAAGGCCAAAACAACTGGAATTTGCTGGGCTGTATATCAGAGAAAAAAGAGTTGCACAATAAGAGAACTTCACGGATCTGCAGAGGGTTCCCAAGTCTTCTGCTACGTATATGTCAATACATATTTCTGAGGAAATTACCTGAAGTGAAGGGAGGAACTATTTTGGAGACATTCCTCTATGAGTCTCTGTTAGTCCGCCAGGGCTGCTGTAACAAAATACCACAGACTGGATGGCTTGAGCAACAGAAATTTATTTGCTCACAGTTCTGGAGGAAGTCCAAGGTCAAGGTGCCAGCAGAGTTGGGTTTTCCTGAGGCCTCTTTTCTTGGCTTGCAGATGGCTGCCTTCTCACTGCTTCCTCACATGGTCTTTTCTCTGGGCATGTGCAGGAAGAGATCTCTGGTTTCTCTGCCTCTTATAAGGACACCCATCAGTCCTTTTGGATTAGAACTCCACCCTTATGACCTCATTTAATTTTAATTACCTTTTTAAAGGCCTGATCTCCAAATACTGTTGCTTTGGGGATTAGAGTTCAAAACATGAATTTTATAGAGACATAATTCAGTCCATAGCAGTCTGTTACATTTTTGCACATCTTACAGAGTCAAGAACTGCCTTTGTTCTGGTATATCTTATTAAGGATATTTTTGTTGTTGTGAACTGCCTTAGAAGACAGATATAGTTTCTTCTTTGGAAGCAAAGGACAGATATGCTTACTGTCCAATATAAAAGATCTAGATTCTGGGTTTCTCTCCTGTAATACAACCTACAGCATGTGTGGGAGTTGCCTGGCCCTCTTTACATTGCCCTATGAGAATTGGCAAACTGTCTTCTCTTAACATCCCTGAAATTGTGGCAGGCTAAGTTCTCAACTTGTGAGTAGGGCAAAAGCTCACTCTTTCAGAGACCTTCAAAACTACCTGCTATGGTTTTGATACCAAAACTCATGTTGAAATTTGATCTCCAATGTGGCAGAGTTGGAGGTGAGGCCTATTGGGAGGTATGTGGGTGATGGAGGCAGATCCTTCATGAACAGATTAATGCTTTCCCACTAGGGTGAGGGAGTTCTTGCTTGAGGGAATGAATTAGTTCCTGAGGGAGTGGATTAGTTCCCACAAGAGTGGGTTGTTAAATAAAGTCGGGCTTCCTCTGTTTCTCTCTTGTGCTTTCTCTCTTACCATGTGATCTCTTTTCACATGCCCACTCCCCTTCTGCTTTTCACAATGAGTGGAAACAGCATGAGGACCTCAACAGATGCCACTGGCCAATCTTGAACTTTTCAGCCTACAGAGCAGTGAGCCAAATAAACTACTTTTTAAAATGAATTACCCAGCCTCAGGTATTCTGTAATAGCGACACAAAAATGTACTAAGACACTCTCTAAAAGAAATAGAGAGAACAATCACCGTATCTCCTACAGGGCCAGGAACAGTTCATGCTTCCACCAGTCAAAGTGGAAAAGCTTGTAAATCACAAGGTATAAAAAAGAGTACTCAGAATGACATTGCTACAGTAATGCAGAAAGATAGGCTATAAACTAAACCTGCTCTGATCGTCTAGCACAGCTTAAATGCAAGTTGTGAAAGGATCAAAGTGTTTCAGAGTAACTTAATTGCAACTCAGAAGAAAGTTCAGGAGTTTCCAGTACCTAACAAGGTAATATTTGCAACTTCTGGATCAAATGAAAAAGTACCAGGGTTGCAAGGAAGCAGTGATGTATAGCCCGTAATAAGAATTAAAACAAATCAATAGATATAGATTCAAAAATTACACAAATGCTAGAATTAGTAGGTAAGGACTTTAAAACAGTTATTATAACTGTATTGCACATGCTTAAGAAGACAGAGGAAAGATTGAACATGTTGCTTGGAAACAAACACATAAAAACAAAAAATACATTGGATAGCATTAATTAGAGATAAGCCACAGCAGAAAAACCAGCTCCTGGATTCACTGATTTTTTGAAGGGTTTTTTGTGTCTCTATCTCCTTCAGTTCCACTCTGACCTTAGTTGTTTCTTGCCTTCTGCTACCTTTTGAATGTATTTGCTCTTGTGTCTCTCGTTCTTTTAATTGTGATGTTAGGGTGTCAATTTTAGATCTTTCCTGCTTTCTCTTGTGGGCATTTAGTGCTATAAATTTCCCTCTACACACTGCTTTA
>NW_012102224.1:31273-63030 GCF_000951045.1 Mandrillus leucophaeus | reverse complement strand
TTTTCTGCACTGCTTTTTCCCCATCTTTGTGGTTTTATCTGCCTTTGGTCTTTGATGATGGTGACGTACTGATGGGGTTTTGGTGTGGGTGTCCTTTCTCTTTGTTAGTTTTCCTTCTAACAGTCAGGACCCTCAGCTGCAGGTCTGTTGGAGTTTGCTTGAGGTCCACTCCAGACCCTGTTTGCCTGGGTATCAGCAGGGGAGGCTGAAGAAGATAGAATATTGCTAAACAGTGAGTGTTGCTGTCTGATTCTTGCTCTGGAAGCTTCATCTCAGGGTGTACCCAGCCGTGTGAGGTGTGATGTGTCGGTCTGTACCTCAGTTGAAAATGCAGAAATCACCCGTCTTCTGTGTCACTCACACTGGGAGCTGGAGGCTGGAGCTGTTTCTATTCGGCCATCTTGGGTGCCCCTAAGAACATTCTTTAGAGTGAACTTTGAATAATCTAACTCCTGAAGAGCAACGAGACCTGGTGAATTAATAACTGAAATCTGAATTCTGCTCACTATCTGCTTCTGTTTTCTTTTTTGACTTTTCTTTTTCTTATATATGTGATAAGGGATTTACATTAGAAGATTCTCATTTCTTGAACATTTGTAGAAGTCTAGATTTTATTTAGTTTTCTATCCCTAAAAACTGTCAAACTATCTGACAACTCATGGATAATGCTTTTTATGATATTTATGAATGGGGTAAAATATGGCCTTTACAGTCATCAAGTCTCTTGTAAAACTGGAGTTCTAAGGTTTTATATCAATAACTAGGTATTTTATTAAAGTTCATAAGATATTGAATGAAATAAAGATCTCACAGCAATTTGATGGGAGTTTTGTTGGTCAGGCTCCATTCCACCCAAAATTATTCTTTGAAGTTCCAATTAAACATTTTTAAAAAGAGTGTTCACTTTTAATTTCTACATTGATAGGTAGACCTAGAGGGAGATAAATAAAACCTGTTTCAGTGCCAGGCAACAGATGGCAGATAAAAGATATTATCATATACCTTCAACCAGGCAGGATAAATTGTACAAATATATTTTAGCAGCTGCTAAATTAAACAGATATATGGGGCAGGTAAAAACAAACAAAAAAGTTTCCAGTGATCCCATGGAGACTAATTAAGAAATTGTGCAGTTGTAAAGCTATATATTTCTGTAAATACCAGCCTTTTCTGTGTACTTAATTGTTCCTTTTAAACTTTTAACACATCTGAGAACTGTTATCCTGTGTCTTGGTGCTCTATCTTAAGGAACCACTAATAAGTCCACAACCTCCCTGTGGGAAAGCAAAACTCAGGTTGACTGAGACCAGGTCAGTTTCTAGCTAGAGGACTGACTGTTCTCAACACTGAAAGATATATCCTAATTGACTCGTGGAATTGACTTGCCATGCTATAAGGTTTGAAGTCACACTGAACAACAGGGTGATATTCTGAGAAGAATAGTGGTCCAGGCATAAGAAAACATGCCTTACTTCTAGTAGTAACAATTATGGGAGGCCTGTAAGTCCCGAGCATCTCATGACTCAATTTCCTTATCTCTGCACAGGGGGAAATCATTCCTGCCCTGCCTATTTCACAGGCCTTTTATGGAAATTAGTAGAACAAAGAGAAGAAGTTGACAATAACTAGGGAACAATAAATTATATATAAATTATTCTAAATAATTTTAAGTTTATAGTCTCTAATGTTATAAATTTGAGCTATATTTTCATTTTATTATTTATTTTTAATTACTTTTATCATTTTATTATTTTATCATGTTCTTATTTTACCATCTATCATTTTATAATTAAGCCAACCCCTTTGAATTATATAAGGAAAATTTTCTAGTTCTCTACAAAGGAAACTGATAAAGGGGTGGCCCAAGTTCAAAACTTCATTCATGACAGTCATCAATTTCTCTTCTGTGTAAGGAAGACTTTTCCCAACCATTTGAGCTTCCCAGAAAATGGAATATTCTGTTTTCTAAGGTAATGAGTTTTACTTCTGTGGATATTATAGAAAGGGTTGGTATTCCTTTGAAAAGAAGGAGGTAAATAACATATTAAATGAGCCCTGGCTGCCGAAAGCGTCCATGTCACACAAAAAAATTCCAAAGAACCCTAGACTCTAGTGATTCTCTTTCATAACAGGGCTTAGCCGTGATGTGCAGACAAAATTAAAACTTGAGAAAACTGGGGAGACAAGAGGATAGGGAGGCCTTGCACGAACTGGATGTTTCTATGAGCTGGAAAATAACAACGTATTGCATCATCCTCTGGGTGCGATTTGTGAACAATGTGTCCCCTAGGTGACAATGGCAGTAAACATTCTGGTGTCCATTTTAAACAGATAAAGTAAAGCAAGGAGCCACTGCTCTGGAACATTAACCAAGCCAAGTGAAATTCTGGTTAAATTCACTACTGGCAGACTTAAGGTCAATATAACAAACACACACACATGCACAAATTCTTTGATATTTTGCAAAGGTAATAATTACTCCTATTTCAACACATTTAAAATATTAAATTGTGTATATTTTCAATGTCAATATGTAGCTATAATTAATAATAAAAATTAAATTCCCACGTCTCTGCATAATCCAAACAATGAAACACACCTGAGGTAATGTATAAGGCACTTGTGTTCATTGAAGAAGAAAATCTTCCAGCAATTATATTTTGGAAGAAAAGCTAATATTCCCTAGAGGTATATGTCCCAATATTTTCTTCAATTTTAAATAGCATTTGTCCAAGGTCACAAAAGTGGATAAGCCTGGATTTGCACTAAGTCTTTCATAATTAGATCACAGCAGTGTCTGAGGGCTGTATGGCAGGAACCACTGTAAGGAATTTGCTTACATTGTTCCATTTAATCCTCCATAGCTCCATTAACTCAATACTATTATGATCCTCTTTGTAGATGGGCAAACTGAAGTTAGAGGGATCCAGAGTCTCCCAGTTAGGATATCACAGATCTAGGATTCTCCCCACACAGTCCGACTCCATAGCCAATGTGTTTAATTCTTGCATTCCACTGCTTTTGCAAAGTAAAAGAGGTACTTAAAATGACATGTACATAGAAATACTATGATCAGCTTATCTTTTATCACAATACGGAAACATAAATCCTTCCAATTCTTCAAACTTTATCTTATTTTTCATTTGTATTAAGTTAGTTTCTTAGGAACATGGTACACATTCATGATTTTAAGAATATCCACTCACTTGAACAGCATGTTGGGTTATGTAAACTTACGTTCTCTCAATGTGTGAGTACGATACTCTTTCAGATAGGAAACTATACTGTTATATATAGCCTTACAGTAAAAGCCTCTCATATTTAAAGGAAAAATAAAGCCAACAGCTTAAAGAACTGAAAGGCAAGTAAGCTGCACAAATGCATTTTCACAATATTACGGACCCTTATTTCACTTTTTCAAAAATAAGTAGGGGTAGTCATTTAGCAACATTTCCTGAAAACCCCAAACAACAGTCTATGTGGTAATTGCTTCTTGTAAAATGCGTAGCCTACAAAATCACTTCTGTGGGATTACTGCCAAAAATATATAACCTGAAACTAACCATGAGAAAACATCAGAATGAGTCAAATTGGGAGACATTCTACAAAATAACTGCCCAGTACTCTTCCAAAATATCACACTCGTGAAAGACAAAGAAAGGCTGAGAAGCTGTTCCGGATTAAAGAAGACTAAGGAAACATGACAACTAAATGCGACATGTGATCCTGGACTGAATCATCGACAAGGAAGAAAGAAATAGTTTTTGCTAACAAAAGATATCATTGGGACAATCAGTGATGTTTGAATCAGATTTGTGGATTAGCTGATAATATTATAGGAAAGTTAATTTTAGAGTTAGGTAATTGTACTGAGGTGATATAAGAGAATGTCTTTGTTTTAAGGAAATCATCAAAGGTAAAAGTGATTACTTTTGTAACTATCAAATATTGCAGAAAAATTGTATGTGTGTGTGTATGTGTGTGCATTGTTCATATGAGACCAATTTTGCATGCCTTAATACCATATTAAATTACATGTGGATTTATCAGATTACAACAGCCAACATGTTCATATTTGAAGCATTGGACATGCATTAGCATCTTAGAAGATATGAATACAATATTGACAACGGTGTTTCCTTACTCACTTTATAAAATCTGACTCTGGATGATTATTTCTCTGTAAGCCACATCTGTAGGTTGGAATTCTGTTACACCCTAGAGGTTAGCTTGTCTTCTCCAAGCAACAACATGAGAAAAGTGGGGTCTGATGATATTCCATCAATGCAGTTAACCTTTCAGCTCTCATTCCTGTTAATCCTAACCCCCGGACTCACTGGATCATTTTATAGCCAGCACTGAGTATGCTGGAAAGCTCATGAGAAACTGGACTTTGATCCCTGGATGATTCAGATTCTGTCAGTGTACTAATCTTGATAAGCCTTCTACCCAGTTGTGAGTCTCAAATTCTTGGAAACCTCTCACCATAACCTCAAAGTAATTCATGGCACATTGTTTCCAGGAACATACGAATCCTCAGATTAAAAGAGGCACACTAATGCTCTCAACCCTCTATAGCTTTGTCTAGTTAAAATAAGTTAAAAATTTAAAATTCCCACCTTACTACTCTGTCAACTTCTTAGGTACTAGACTAATCCATATGCTTTGACAGTTTCTCAGGGATACCTTTTGAAAGAAATATAGAAATATTTGGTCAATTAATTACCATTCAATCATACGATAAAAGTGTTAGTAAATGAGGACCTTATATTTCTTAATGTATCATAAAAATAAATAGATCTTTATTGATTCTTCATTGGGAGTGAAAATCCTTTCTTAAAGTAATCCCAAGGTCTACTGACTATGAAACTGATTCTCCATATAATGTGAATGAGTATAGATGAAAGAGAATTTTAAATACTTCCAAGCCATGTCTTCTGAGGAAAATATTCCATTTTACAATATGCTACTGACTAGAAAACCCTTAATTGTCCTTACTTTGAAAAATAGACAGGTTAACTCTTAAGCTATTAAGAAGTTAAGAATCATCTTGACTCTTGTTTGATAAAGACTACCAAAGAGACACTACAGCAAACAATAAAAATCTAAAAGGGGAAATTCCATTGAAACACCTCAAATGCTTAATAATTTTAGTAATTTCTTATTTTAGCATAAAACTTCACTATGTTGAAAAAGTTTTACAAATATTTTCTAAAACACAGGTCAGAAGTAGGCTTCAATCCCAGCACCACTTCAACTTCAATGCAAGGACACTCTTCTTTTTGGCCCATTGTGGTTCCTGAACATCTTACATTGGCATGCTTTTATGTGTGTCAACATTTATGTTAGGATCACAGGGTACATGTGCAGGTTTGTTACCTGGGTAAACTGTGTGTTGCTGAAGTTTGGTGTATGAATGATCCCATCATCCAGGCAATGAGCATAATACCCAATAGGTAGTTTTTCCACCCTTGCTCTCCTCCCACTCTACCCCCTCTATTAGTCCCCAGTGTCAGTTGTTCCCATCTTTATGTCCATGTGTACTCAATGTTTGCCTTCCACTTATAAGTGAGAACATGTGGTATTTGGTTTTCCGCCCCTGCGTTAATTCACATAGGATAATGTCTTCCCGCTGCATCCATGTCACTGCAAAGGACCTGATTTTATTCTTCTTTATGGCTGTGTAGTATTCCATGGTGTATATGTACCACATTTTCTTTATCCAGTTCACCGTTGATGGGTGTCCAGATTAATTGCATGCCTTTGCTATTGTGAATAGTGCTGTGATAAACATATGAATACATATCTTTTTGGTAGTATGATTTATTCTTCTTTGGGTGTATACCCAGTAATGGGATTGCTGGGTTGAATTATAATTCTGTTTTAAGTTCTTTGAGAAATCTCCAAACTGCTTTCCACGGTGGCTGAACTAATTTACATTTCCAACAACAGTGTATAAGTATTCCCTTTTCTCTGCAACCTTGCCAATACCTGTTATTTTTTGACTTTTTAACAGTAGCCATACTGACTGGTGTGAGATGTTATCTCATTGTGGTTTTGATTTGCATTTCTCTGATGATTAGTGATGTTCAGCATTTTTTTCATGTGTTTGTTGGCTGCTTGTATGTTTTCTTTTGAGAAGTGTTTGTTCATGTATTTTGCCTACTTTAATAAGGGTGCTGTTTTCTGCATGTTTAATTTTTTAAGTTTTTTATTCTGGATATTAGACTTTTGTTGGATGCATTCTGTAGGTTGTCTCTTTACTCTCTTGGTAATTTCTTTTGCAGTGCAGAAGCTCTTTAATTTAATTAGTTCCCACTTGTCAATTTTTATTTTTCTTGTAATTGGTTTTGGGGACTTAGTCATACATTATTTGCCAAAGCTAATGTCCAGAATGGTATTTGTTAGGTTTTCTTCTAGGATTTTCTAGCTTGTAGGTGTGTGCTTTATTTCTGGATTCTCTATCCTGTTCCATTGGTCTGTGTGTCTGTTTTTTTACCATTACCATACTGTTTTGGTTACTGTAGCCTTGCAGTATAGTATGAAGTCAGGTAGTGTGATGCCTCTGGCTTTGTTCTTTTTATTTAGAATTGATTTAGCTATTCAGGCTCTTTTTTCTTTCCATATGAATTTTAGAATAGTTTTGTCTGAATCTGTGAAAAATTACATTGATAGTTTGAAATGTATAGCATTGAACCTGTATATTGCTTTTGCAGTATGGCCATTTTAACAATATTGGTTCTTCCTATCCATGAATATGGGATGTTTTTACATTTATTTGTATTATCTATGATTTCTTTCATTAGTGTTTTGTATGCCTTTATACCTACTAAATTTTGCTTATTTCATTTCCTTGTTCTGTAATTCTCTTGTTAATTCTACCCTTTCAAATTCTTGGTTTCTGCCAAACTCTTATCTATCCTTCAAGGATCTATTACAATATCACCTCCTTGTTGACTACCTGCTCACCTAAAATAAAATGAAAGGTTCTCTTATGGGCATCCCACAGCACTTTTACGTATACTGCCTATGGAATATTTCACATAGTCTTGTATATGGTATGCATTTGTATTTCAACTTCATTCCTTTGCATGTGGATATGTCCTGTATCAGTTAGCTTTTGAGGCATAACAAACGAAAACTTGGTGGCTTAAAACAATAGCCATTTATTTTTTCTCACAAGCCATTTTCAAGAGGATTGTCATTTTAATTGAGTCATAAGAGTTATTTATGTATTCTGGGTACCAGTCCCTTAGTAGATAAGTGATTTACAAATATTTTCTTATTCCATGGGTTTTATTTTTGTTTTCTTGATGGTGTCCTTTGAAGTAGAAATATTTTTAATTTCGATGTAGTCCAATTTATTTTTTTTCTTTTGTCATTTGTTCTTTTGGTGTCGTATCTGAGAAACTTTCCTAACCCAAGCTCACAGATATTTACTTCTGTATTTTCTTCTAAGAGTTTCATAGTTTTAAACATTTAGGTCTATGATCCATATTGAATTAATTTTTGTATATGGTATGCGTTTGTATTTCAACTTCATTCCTTTGCATGTGGATATGTCTTATATCAGTTAGCTTTTGAGGCATAACAAACGAAAACTTGGTGGCTTAAAACAATAGCCATTTATTTTTTTCTCACAAGCCTGTGAGGCTACTGGGCAGTTCTGATCCTGGCTATCTTGCCAGATCTCTGCATTTAGCTGGAGGCTCTTTTGAAACCAAATGTCCTAGGATGGCCTCACACATGTGTCTTGTGGTTGTCAGGCTAGTTCATCTAGTGTGCCTCAGCTGTCCACATGGTGTTTCATCTTCCAATAGGCTAGCCTAGACTTCTTCACATGGTAGGCTCAGGTTCCAAGAACAGCAAGAGAAGACAAACTCAAATGAACAAGCATCTTTCAAACCTCTGCTTGTGTCCTGTTGGCTAATACCCCATTGGAACCACAAGTTGCATGACCAAGCCCAGAGTCAGTGTGTGCTAGTACACTTTTGCTACAGTACTGACACCTCAACCCAGGGTATTACATAGTCATACCAAAAGTTCTGGTGTCTCCAGTGCTTACTTCCACAACTAGCATAGTTATTCTTTAGCATCCGATGCAAAAGAATGTATTAGAGTGCAATTCCTTATATCACTGCCACCTGGTAATATCTGTCTATTTCTCAGCTATATCTCTACAGTTAACTTTTGTGTATGGTGCAAGATAAGGGTCAAATTTCATTGCTTTGCATGTTGCTATCTAGTTATTCCAACACCATTTGTTTAAAAGACTATCCTTTCTCCCATTAAATCATCTTAGCACACTTGTGGTTAATCAACTGGCTATAAATGTAAGAGTATATTCCTGGACTTTTAATTCTATTTCATTGATCTATATGTTTATCCTTATGCCAGTACTACACAGTTTTTGTTACTATAATTTTGTAGTAAGTTTCTAAATAAAGAAATGTGAGCCTTCCTAATAAAGCTGTGATTATCCAAATGCCTTGCATTTCCATATTAATTTTAGGCAACAAATCAACACTTGTTGATTCCTTCAAAAATTCATTCAAGATTTTATGGAGATTATGTTAAATCTGCAGATTATTTTGTGGGCTATTGCCATCTTAAAAATGTTAAGTCTTCTGATCCATGAATGTGGGATATCTATTCACTTTAGATCTTTACTTTATTTCAGTGATGTTTCATAGTTTTCAGTGTTTAAGTCCTGCACTTCTTTTGTTAAACTTATCCCTCAGTACTTTATTATTATGATGCTATTGTAATTGAAATTGTGTTTTTTAATTTCATGTTTGGAAAGTTAATTGCTAGTGTATAGAAATGCAATTGCTTTTGTATGTTGCTCTTTTATCTTGCCACTTTGCTGAACCCATTAATTAGTACTAATAGTTTTTTCATGGATTTGTTAGGCATTCATATATAAGATCATGTCATCTGCAAACAGAGATAGTTTTATTTCTTCCTTTCAATGTGGGTATGTTTTATGTTTGTTTCTTGCCTAATTGTCCACATGAGTGCCTTATAATGTACACACAAGATTTTGCTTCCTCACCCTAGATTTTATTCTGTGTAGGTCTAGATTTTTTAGTCACTTCCAGTAATTGACAAATTGTCATTCTTACACTTGAACAGAATTATTCCCAAATATTATCATTGCCCTTCAGATACAATACTTTTATGCTCATAGTGTATCTTTCCTTTTAGACATTCTCTGATTAAAAGAAGTTTTAGAAACAGTAGGAATTACAGTCTGCTTACAATCTATGAATACCTTATAGGCTTTATTCTAAAAATAATCATACCTCCTTCAAAGTAGAAAAGAGACAACAACAAACATAGTATCCCTAAAAAGTGCTAATCATGGTGTGTCATCAGCCTATGTTTGCCTTAGTGTTTCCACATTGACTAATACAGATTTTGTTAGTAATCATGATAGTGGCCAGTAACTTCCACATGCTTTATGCAGCACAAAAGACAATTGTAGATAATGATTAAGAGAAGTCACTGGATATGTACATTATACTAGACCACTCATTCTTTGGATTTCCATTTTCTCATTAGTAAAATGGTGATATAAGGGCTCTGAGAAGATTATAATAGAGAATAAGGAATAAAATGCATTTGAAGTGCTCAGCATGGAATTTGGCACATAATAAACATATTATGCCTTTTTAATAACAATAATAATTTTTATTTGTATTATTACTATTATTATTTCTATATTACTTAATCTCACAACCAACTTTCCTGCTGCCAGGTTGTATTAGTCAGGGTCTAATAAGGAAAACAATATTTCAGGGGAGAGTGCAGAGCAAGATGGCAGAATAGGACTCTCTAGTTATCGTCCTTCCACAGAAACATCAATTTGAACAACTATTCATGCATGAAAATTCCCTCACAAGAGTTAAAGAAACCAGATACATAGCACCTGGTTATAGCATAATAATGAAAAAAAGGTGCATTGAAGAGGATTGGAAGGACAGTTTTTTTTTTTTTTAAGTATTTCAGTAGAGATAATTTAATACAGGGAACTAACTATAGAGGTTGTCAACAGGGCAAAGTGAGGAAATCCAGAAGATAAACACTACAGGAAGTGCCTAACTATCATACGGGATTTAAAGGAAAAAAAGTATTTTAGTTGATCTCAGGAGAGGCAATCACCCAGAGATAGCTTGGAAATTTGGAATAGGTGACACCCGAGAGGCTATCCAAGCAAGAACTGGAAACCTGGAGGAGAAGTCTACCATGGAGGGTAGGGCCCAGGAGGAGCTAGAAGCAGACAAAAGAAAATGCCCAGCAGGAGCTCAAACAACAAAAGACAGAAGACTCTGCTGGAGATGCCACCCTAAGCAGAGAAAGGGGAAAAAAAATCTGATTTCTCTCCTACTCCTGTCTTCCAATGTCTTGTCAAAGCTACACATTGGCTAAACCTAACCAGAAGCTATGTTGCCTAGACATGTAGTATGCAAGTATCAGATCCCTAAGAAATAGCGAACAAGAGCCCAGATGAATCTGAGAGCAAACATGCAGACGTCTGGCACAGAGGCTAAGTAAGTTTAAGAATCTTGTCTGATATCACTGCAGAGTGAGAATTTGGCTTGTTAGTACTCTCTATCATAATATGCAACCTCTCTAGATTCCTTAAAAAAAAAAAAAAAAAAAAAAACACTGAAGGATGCTTGGAATAAACCAAAAATACACAATAATTTAATAAGTAATTGACTTGGTAATTGGTTGCACTATGCTTTCTTTTTAATGCAGGCTCAGATTGTTTTACTAGTACTAAAATCATACAAATCATACAACTAATCTGATTATTTCTGTCGTTGCTTAAAAGAGCCTATTATAGCTGCAACAATAGATAAAGAGAAAGAGAGGAAGCTGGGAGAGAGAGAGATAACTCAAGTACAGTGAGTTATGTTAATTATTCTACTCAGTTTATAGTATACTGTCCCATACAGGGACCCAGTTTTGTCTTTACTAATAGACTTAGTACTTGACAAATTCCCTTTTTTCTTAATACCCTGTTCTCACCTTTCTTCTCTTGCCTGAGGTAACCATTTAGGTTGAATCTTTGTACAGGCATACATTGGAGAGATTGCGGGTTTAGCTCCAGATGATGACAATACAGCACATTTCACAATAAAGTGAATCATATGAATTTTTTGCTTTCCCAGTGCATAAAAGTTATGTTTATACTATACTGTAGTATATTAAGTGTGAAATAGCATTATTATATCTAAAAATGTACATACATTAACTAAGAAATAATTTATTGCTAAAAATGCTAATGATCATCTGAACCTTCAGTGAGTCCTAATATTTTTGCTGGTAGAAGGTGTTGCCTTGCTGAGCATGGCTGGTGACTGGTCAGGGTCGTGGTTGTTCAAATTTGGGTGGCTGTGGCCACCCAGTGTCTTAAAATAAAATAATGAGATTTGCCATGTCGGTTGACTCTTCTGTTCATGAAGATTTCTCTGTAGCGCATGATGCTGTTTAATAACATTTTACTCAGAGTAGAACATCTTTTAAATTTAGAGTCAATCCTCTAAAACCTAGCCATTGCTTTATCAAATAAGCTTATGGAATATCCTAAAGCCTTTGTTGTCATTTCAACAATGTTCACGGCATCTTCACTAGGAGTAGGTTCAATCTCAAGAAATCACTTTCTTTGCTCATCCATAACAAGCACCTCCTCATCCATTCAAGTTTTATCATGAAATTGCAGCAATTCAGTCACATCTTCAGGCATGACTTCTAATCCTCTTGCTATTTCCACCATATCTTCAGTTACTTCTTCCACTGAAGTCTTGAACCCCTCAAAGTCATCTGTAAAGTTTGGAGTCACCTTCTTCCAAACTCCTGTTAATGTTGATATTTTGAACTCCTCCCATGAATCATGAATGTTCTTAATGGCATCTGGAATGGTGAATCATTTCCAGGAGGTTTAAATTTACTTTGCTCAGATCCATCAGAGGGATCACTATGGCAGCTATAGCCTTGTGAAACGTATTTCTTAAATAATAAGACTTGAAAGTCACAGTGACTCCATCCATGGGCTGCAGAATGGATGTTGTATTAGTAGGTATGAAAACAACATTAATCTGATTCTACATACCTATCAAAGCTCTTAGGTGACCGGGTGCATTGTCAATGAGCAGTAATATTTTGAAAGAAATCTTTTTTTCCTGAGCAGTAGGTCTTAACAATGAGGTAAAATATTCAGTAAACCATGCTGTAAACAGATGTGCTGTCATCCATGTTTTATTGTTCCATTTATAGAGCACAGACAGAGTACAATTAGCGTAATTCTTATGGGCCCTAGTATTTTTGGAGTGGTAAATGAGGATTGACTTCAACTTAAAGTCACCAGCTGCATTAGCTCCTAAGAGAGTCAGCCTGTCTTTTGAAGCTCTGAAACTAGACATTGAGTTCTCTCTAGCTATGAAATTCCTAGATGGCATCTTCTTGCAATAGATGGCCCCTGTTTTTTAGTGTATCCGCCTTTATGAATTATCTTAGCTAGATTTTCTGGATAACTTGATGTAGCTTCTACATCAGCACTTGCTACTTCACCTTACACTTTTATGTTATGGAGATGGCTTCTTGCCTTAACCCGCATGAACCAACCTCTGCTAGCTTCTAACATTTCTTCTGCAGCTGCCTCACCTCTCTGAGCCTTCATAGAATTGAAGAGAGTTAGAGTATTGCTCTCGATTACGTGTTGGTTTAAGGAATGTTGTGGCTGGTTTGATCCTCTATCCAGACCACTAAAACATTATCCATATCGGCAATAAGGCTGTTTTGCTTTCTTACCACTTGCATGCTCACTGGAGTAGCACTTTTAATTTTCTTCAAGAACTTTTCCATTGCATTCACAACTTGGCTAACCATCTGACACAAGACGCCTAATTTTCAACCTCTCTTGGCTTTTACTAAGATGCCTTCTTCACTAAGCTTAATCATTTCTACTTTCGATTTAAAGTGAGAGACTTGTGACCCTTCCTTGAACACTTAGAGGACATTGTGGGGTTATTAACTGGCCTAGTTTCAATATTATGTCTTAGTAAATAGGGAGGCCTGAGGAGAGAGAGAGAGATAAGGGAATGGCTGGTCAGTGGAGCAGTCAGAACACACACACGACATTGATTAAGTTCACTGTTTTATATGGGTGTGGTTTGTTGTGCCCCAAAACAATTCCAATAGTTAACATCAGAGATCACTGATCGCAGATCACCATAACAGATACAATAAGAATGAAAAAGTTTGAAATGTTGTGAGAGTTGCCAAAATGTGACACAAAGACCGAAAGTGAGCACGTGCTGTTGAAAAAGTTATGCCAATAGATTTGCTCAATGCAAGGTTACCATAAACCTTCAGTTAGTAAAAGAAATGCAACATCTGAAAAGTACAATGAAGTGGAGTGCAATAGAATGAGGTATGCCTGTATATGTTCTTGCAAAACATGTGTTCTTTTGTGTGCATATACTTTTATGTTTTAATTTGTATTTTTAACAGTTTTGAGTGTAATTGATATACAAAGAACTGAACATATTTGATGTAGACAGTTTGATGAGTTTGGACATATACATACAGCTGTGATACTGTCATCACAACCAAGGCAAAAGCTATGTTCGACACCTGCCAAAGTTTTCTTGCATCCCTTTGTCGTTTTTTGGTCGAGGGAGAGTGGATAAGAATACTTAACATGAGATCTACCCTTTTAACACACTATGAAGTGAATAATGCCACATTTTTAACTATAGACATTTTATGGTACAACAGATTTTTTAAAATTTAATTTTATTTAATTTTGAGTTCCAGGATACATGTGCAGGAAGTGCAGGTTTGTTACATAGGTAAAGGTGTGCCGTAGTGGTTTGCTTCATCTGTTGCACCTATCAACCCATCACCTAGGTATTAACCCCTGCATGCATTAGCTATTTATCCTGATGCTCTCCCTCCCTGCCAGCATCCCCTACAGGCCCCACGGTGTGTTGTTCCCCTCCCTGTGTCCATGTGTTCTGATTGTATGACAAATCTTCAGAACTTACTTATCTAGGCTGGACACTGTGGCTCATGCCTGTAATGCCAGCACTTTGGGAGGCCGAGGTGTGCGGATCACTTGAGGTCAGGAGTTCGAGAGCAGCCTAGCCAACATGGTGAAACCCTGTCTCTACTAAAAATACGAAAATTAGCCGGGCGTGGTGGTGCGTGCCTGTAGTCCCAACTACTTGAGAGGCTGAGGCACAAGAATCGCTTGAACCTGGGAGATGGAGGTTGCAGTGAGCTGACATAGCGTCACTGCATTCCAGCCTGGGTGACAGAGAGGGACTCCATCTCAAAACATAAAAATAAAAAAAAAATAAGAAGAAGAATTTATCTATCTAGTATAACTGAAACTTTAAACCCATTAAACATCAGCTCCCTGTTTACCCCACTCCCAGTTCTCAGCAACCGCTATCGTATTCTCTGCTTCTATGAGTTCGACTATCATAGATACCTCATGTAGGTGGAAACAGGCAGTGTTTGTGTTCTATGACTGGCTTATTTCACTTATCATGTCTTCCAGTTTAATTCATGTTGTTGAAAATGGCAGGATTGGCTGGGCGCGGTGGTTCACATCTGTAATCCCAGCACTTTGGGAGGCTGAGGCGGGCAGATCATGAGGTCAGGAGATGGAGACCATGGTGAAACCTCATCTCTAATAAAAATACAAAAAATTAACCAGGCGCGGTGGCGGGCTCCTGTAGTCCCAGCTACTGGGGAGGCTGAGGCAGGAGAATGGCGTGAACCTGGGAAGTGGAGCTTGCAGTGAGCTGAGATCACGCCACTGCACTCCAGCCTGGGTGACAGAGCGAGACTCCGTCTCAAAAGAAAAGACAGGATTTCCATTTTAAGGGCAAATAATATTCTGTTGTATGTACATATTACATATTTTAAAATCCACTCATCTGTCAATGAACATTTAGGTTATTTCCATATTTTGGCTATTGTGAATAATACTGCAATGATCATATGAATGCAGATATCTCTTTGAGATCTTGATTTTGATTTTTAAAATATATATCCATCAGCGGGATTGCTGTATAATATGGTAGCTCAATTTTCAGCTTTTTTAGGTACCTCCATACTGTTTTTCATAGTTGCTGCACCATTTTGCATTCCTAATAACAATATACAAGGGTTCCAATTATCCACACCCTCACCAAAACTTATCTTCCTTTTGTTATGATACCCTTCCTAACAGATGTGGTATTTCACTGGAGCTTTGATTTGCATTTCCCTGATAATTAACAATGCTGAGTGACTTTTCACATACTTGTTGGTCATTTGTATGTCTTCTTTGGAGAAATGTCTGTTCAAGTACTTCACTTATTTTTAATTGGATTATTCGGGGATTTATTGTTGTTGACTTTTAGGAGTTCCTTGAAGATTCTGGAGGTTAACCTCTTACCGCACATACAGTTTGCAAATATTTTCTTCTATCATATGCAGTGGTGAAATATTGAAAGATATTTTTCTACGATAAGGAATAGGCTAATTATGCCCACCTTGGTCGCTTCTATTAAACATAGTACTGGGAATCCTAGTAAGAGCAGTTAGGCAAGAGAAAGCAATAAAGGTAATCCAAGTTTGAAAAAAGAGACAAAATTGTCTGTTTCCACATGACATGATCCAAATGTAAAAAACTCTGAAGATGCCACAAAAAAAGTTAGAACTAATAATTTCCTAAAGTTGCAGGATACAAAATTAATATACAATCATTAGTTGCATTTCTATCCACCATTTAAAAATAAAATTGTTTTTTAAAAATACCATTTTTAAAATCATCGAAAAGAATAAAATACTTAGGAATAAACTAAACGAAGGTGGTAAAAGACTTGTACAGCAAAAATTACAAAATATTGATGAAGTAAATTAAAGGAGACACAAATAAATGGAAATACATCCCACATGTATGGATTGGAAGATTTAATATTATAATACCATTTTGTGTTCCAATAAGTGAGCTTTTCTTGGAAAAGCTTTCTTTTCTTTTCTGAGCTTTTCTTGCTTTAATAACATACTCAAAACATATGGTTATGTAGATAACTATCCAAAGTTATCTAAAGATTCAATGTGTATATATATGTATAATGCATGTAAAAATAGCATGTTTTACTTCTCATTTTGCTTATTAATTTTTGACACTAACCTCCATTTATGCTTTTAAGATCTACACATGTTGCACTTTGTAGATTTAATCTATTGCTTATAACTGTTAATAGTATTCCAAGTTGTGCATCTACCATATTTTACCTGAACACTCCCCTAGGGATAGACACACAGTCTGCCTCCATCTTCCAGTGATGCATCAACACTGCATTAAACATCCTTGTGCATGTACCCTGTTGCATCTCTATGAAATTTCCTTATCATGTAAACTCAGGCTCAAAATTGCTAAAGCTTAGTCTATGTGTGCACTTAATTTTACTAAGTAGTGTGGATTGCTCTACTAAATAGATGAACTGATCTATAGTCCTAAAAGCAATGATAAAGATGACTGTCGCCAGATCTCTGAACACGTTTAACACAATGTAACTTTGTAATTTTTGTCAGTCTAGTAGGTGTAGAGTGATCTCATTTTCTTTTGATTTCTATTTCTGTAGTTGACAATAATGTTTAGAGTCTTATCACATGCTTGTTATCTTTTGAGGTTTCATTCAGTAAATTTCTTGTTATATCTCTTTTCCATTAGTTTTTGCAATTGGAATTGTCTTTCATTCTTTATTTGCACATAATTGTATACAAAAGATAAAATCCTTCCTTATTTCAGACATGGCAAATAATATATTTTTCCATTTTGTCAATTGTGAATTAAATTTGTCCAGCGTTTTTTGTTTAATAGAAATCCTTAATTTTCACATAATCAAATTCCTAACACTTTTGCCATATTGTTGGTGTTTTTAAAAGAAGTTTTTCCTTTCTATGAATCATGCCCTTCTAAATGTTTTAAAATTAATGTTATTATTTTGCCATTCAAATTTTGTCATTTAATCTGATTATAAACCGGCATTTCATGTGGCAGTAAATAATCAATAATCCAGTTTTATTTTATTTCTTATGGTGATCAAGTTTTCCCAACATCCTCTTTATAGCAATCCGTTTCCCCCATTGACATGTGCTTCATAATTGTGTCAAGTTCCCTTCTATGTCTGTCTCTGAATTCACTGTGGTATTTCATTTGCTGAACTTTCCTTGCTTTGATAACATATTCTTTTTAATTCTGGACTTAGTTTTATGTCTTAATATCAGGTATAGTCAGTCCTCCATTTTCAATCTTCTGTTTAAATATTGACCTATCTATTCTGGATTTTTCTTCATCCATACAGTGTTTGGAGCAATTTTATCAATTATCTTAAATATCATGCTACAATTTTAACTGGGATACTATTGAATTTTAAAACTAATTTGTGGAGAATTGCTATCTTTATATCTATCAAAAGCATGGAATATTTTATATTTTTATTGGAGTTTTAAAGTTTCTTTATGAATATCTTATTTATTCTTGTTTAAACTAATTTTTAGATTACAAATAGCAAGTCACTATTTCATCAGATGTTCTCATTAGCTACTACTGACTATTTTTATAGGATAACTTTGCTTTCAACAACACAACTGATTCCAATAGTTTGTCCGTAGTCCGTTGGTTTTTCTGGGTTAATGATCTTTTCATTCACAAAAAATACCAACTTTATTGTCTTACCTTCCAATCTTGAATAGCTCTGTTTTCTTTCTTTAGTTTTGGCTAGGTCCTCCTGTCCTAAATTAAAATGTAGCAGCAATAGTAGACACTCTTGCCTTTGTTCAAATCATAAAGAAAATGCAACAAAGTTACTCCAATAAGCATAGTATTTGCTGTAATGAGTTATAATACAGATTCACCAAGATAAGGAAGTTCCTTTATATTCTTGGCTTGATAGGAGTTTCCATTTAAATTGCAGAAGAATTGTATGAAATATTTATTCTGTATTGATTGAGATAATTATATGAATTCTCCTTTGATCTGTTTACGTTAAAAACAATATTTATAAATTTTCTGATGTTGGAATGTTGTTGCATTTTTGTGATACCCCTACTTGATTGTGTTGTGAAATACATCATTAGATGTAGTTTCTTAATATTTTACTCAGAATATTGGCATCTATATTTATAAGAAAACAGAGCTATTAATTTTGTTATTTGAAATTATCCTTATTTGATTTTGCAATCAAGATTGCACTATCCTGATAAAATGAGATGGGTACTCCTGTTCTGTATTCTGATCGATGATATAAGAGAAGAAATAATTGTTCCTTAAAAGTTTGCTGGAACTCACGTGTAAAACAATCCAGTTCTGGGTGGTTTTTTGATTTGTCTGTTTTTTTGTTTTGTTTTGTTTTTTTCTTTTTGAGAGAAGAGTGTTTATCAGCCATTTAGCCATTTCAATTGCTTTGATTCTTATTGGTCTATTGAAATTTTCTATTTCTTCTTGCATCCATTTGGACATTTTACATTTTTTAGGAGATAGTATAGTTCAATCACATTTTCAATAATAGTATATATTTGCACATGTACTTATTCTAAATTATTTACTGTATAGGTTTTTCTTCTTTCTCATTCTGCATTTTGTTTATTTTGTATCTTATTTTTTTCTCTTGACTACATCGTAAAAAATTTGTCTACTTTATTAGCCTTTTCAAAGTATAACCTATAACCTTTGATTTTCTTAACCTTCTGTATTACCATTCGTCACTATTTCATTAATTTCTACCCTTATCTTTTATTTATTTTAGATTTTTTAAAGTTTTACTTCTTGGTATTTATCAAACTACTTGAATTTAAATGTTTAGTTCATTTATTTTAAACCTTCCTTGTTTTCCAACAATGAATTTGAAGCTACAAAGTTTCCTGTACATACATTCGTATTTGTGTCCTTTATATTGTGACATGTAGTATTTTGATTGTCACTTGGTTCCAAGTGTTTCTTTACTCCTTTTTATTTCATTTTACATCAAAAGATTATTCTGGCATATGTTTTGGCCTCCTGAAATATCACATATTTAAACCAATATTTTGTCATTAATTTGTATTTTGTTGCATTGTAATCAGAGAACATGATATTGATATTGATCACTTGAACTTCATTAAGATTTGTTTTATGGCCTAAACTTTGGTCTGTTTTTTCTATAACATTTCCAGTATTTCCTGGGAAGAGTTCTATACATATCTAAAAATCGAACTGTATTATTCAAATCTTCAATATCTCTACTGATTACTTATATATTTGATAAATTACTTTTATTTAGATGAAAGTGGTAACAATCTCCAGGTAAATTTGATAATTTCACTATTTATCTATTTTTTTCTTCATTTCTACTAGATATTTGACATATTTTGAGGATGTAAAGTTAGGAGTAGATAGCTTTTTGATGATATATATTCTTGATTTTTTCCTTTTACAAGTATGTAATTTCTTCTTAGGGGTTCACAATATATTTGGCTTAAATTTTATTTTGTCAGTAATTGGGATTATTACTCAAGTTTTTTTGATTGACATATATATTTTCCCATTTTTAAAATGTTCAACCAGTTCATAACCTTTCATATTAAATATTTCCTCTATAGATTCGTTGAATCAGTTACTTTTAAATATTTACATTTGCATTGTATATGTTAGAACACGTTTCTTTTCCCTGTTTTATGTTTTTTCATGTACTTGTTTTACTCCTTTTTTCCCTCCTTCCTGCTTTCCATTGGCTGGATTTCTTCTCTTGGCTTAAAATTTAAACATTCTAATTTACCTTAACATTGTGAATTAAGGTGCATTCATATATTTGTTTACCACTATTGATATTTTAAACTGTATCTGCATATACATTGACTCTTTAAAAAAGACAAGTACACTAGCACACATTTATTTCCCTTTGGTTCCTCACTCTAATGTGATAATAATATCTATTTTTTTCTTTTTTAAAATTTCTCTTAGAAACAACATAATTTTACGAGATAAAATTATTTTATTCATGGTTAACATAGTTCTTTCATTTTCTCCTGAATTTGTTTTTCTTTAATTACAAAGAAATGTTTAAATACTGATTTGTTTATTTAACCCATAAGAGCCATAGCAGTCTGGTTAAAATTTTCCAAGAGAGAATACCCTTTTAAGCAAAAAATAGTACAGAAGACAAAATAAAAATGAAATGCTTTCTCTTTGTTTCTAGATTTCTTTTTTTAATTTTTAGTTTTTGTGGGTAGATAGTAGGTGTACATGAGATGTTTTGATACAGTCATGTGATGTGTAATAATTACATCATGGAGAAGGGGGGTATCTATCCCATCAAGCACTTATCCTTTGTGTTACAAACAATACAATTATACTCTTTTATTTATTTTAAAATACACAATTAAATTATTACTGACTATATAGTCACCCTGTTGTGCTGTCAAATAGTTGATTTTATTCAATGTTCTTTCTATTACTTTGTACCCATTAATCATCCCCACTTCCCCTGCAACTTCCACTCCCTTTCTTGGCCTCAGGTAACCATCCTTCTACTCCCTATCTCCATGAGTTCAATTGTTTTGAATTTAGATCCCACAAATAGGATCGAACATGCGTTGTTTGTCTTTCTGTGCCTGGCTTATTTCACTTAACATAATGATCTCCCGTTCCATCCACGTTATTGTAAATGACAGGATCTCATTCTTTTTTATGGCTGAATGGTACTTTCTTGTGTATATATACCACATTTTCTTTATCCATTCATCTGTTGATGGATACTTAGGTTGCTTCCAAACCTTGGCTACTGTGAATAGTGCTCCAACAAACGTGGGAATGCAGCTATCTCTTCAATATACTGATATATTTTCTTTGGGGTGTATACCCAGCAGTGGGATTGCTGGATCATATGGTAGCTCTCTTTAGTTTTTTGACGAACCTCCATACTGTTTGCCATAGTGGTTGTACTAATTTACATTCCCTCCAACAGTGTACGAGAGTTCCCTTTTTCTGCATCCTTGCCAGCATTTTTTATTTTCTATCTTTTATAATGTAAGCCATTTTAACTGGGGTGAGATGATATCTCATTGTAGTTTTTATTCGCATTTCTCTTTTCATATGCCTGTTTACCATTTGTATGTTTTCTTTTGAGAAATGTCTGTTCAGATCTTTTGCCCAATTTTAGATTGGATTATTAGATTTTTTTTCCTATAGAGTGGTTTGAGCTCTTTATATCTTCTGGTTATTAATCCCTTGTCAGATGGGTAGTTTGTAGATATTTTCCCCATTCTGTGGGTTGTCTCTTCTCTTTGTTGATTGTTTCCTTTGCTGTGCGGAAGATTTTAACTTGATATAATTCCATTTGTCCATTTTTGCTTTGGTTGCCTGTGCTTGTGGGGTATGATTTAAGAAAGTTTTGCCCAGTCCAATGTCCTGGAGAGTTTCCCCAATGTTTTCTTGTGTGTTTGTTTCTAGATGTTTTACTGTACTAGGGCAGCCTACATCTTTATGTAGTAAATAAAAGATTAAACTCTCTCCTTCAAAAAGTCATAAGTTTCAGGTCTTCCTTTTCAAGAGATGATTTCAAGACTTTTTGAGAGCTTTTTGAAAATTGTAAAGAACCTTCTATTTCACCACAATATGAACAAGAATTCTGATTAACTTCAACATAAAAGTATTGCACAATCCAATTTAATACATGGGGTTTTTTTGGTTTTTGTTTGTTTGTTTTTTTTGTTGTCTTTTTTTTTTTTTTTGAGACAGAGTTTCACTCTTGTTGCCCAGGCTGCAGTGCAATGGCACGATCTCGTCTCACTGCAACCTCCGCCTCCTGGGTTCAAGCGATTATCCTGCATCTGCCTCCCGAGTAGCTGGGATTACAAGCGTGTGCCACAATGCCCAGCTAATTTTGTAGTTTTAGTAGTGATGGG
The DNA here is from genome assembly GCF_000951045.1 of Mandrillus leucophaeus. Taxonomy (NCBI): domain Eukaryota; kingdom Metazoa; phylum Chordata; class Mammalia; order Primates; family Cercopithecidae; genus Mandrillus; species Mandrillus leucophaeus. The sequence goes on along the minus strand of NW_012102224.1, from coordinate 41,073 downwards.
GTTTCTCCATGTTGGTCAACCTGGTCTCGAACTCCCGACCTCAGGTGATCCACCCACCTTGGCCTCCTAAAGTGCCGGGATTACAGGCGTGAGCCACCGCACCTGGCCTAATACATGTTTTTAATTAAACTAGGTAAATGACTCATGGCTGAACTAAGAGCATAAGCATTAACAATTCAGGATCCCACGATAATAATTTTGTTCAAGAAATAATTACACTTCCTTTAAAATTCAAAAATGTGTGGGCATATAGGAAAATTGCAACGAAGTCAACAAATACAATTACACGTTTTAAAAACAATAATTTAGGAAAAAGATACCAATTTTCATCAGTTTCAGGGACAAAGTTGTCTAATAAGAAATAAATTGGTAGGAACAGAGGGTATATGGGAATTCTGTACTTTACACTCAATTTTGCTGTGAACCTAAAACTACTCTAAAGAATAAAATTTGTTAATTAGAAAAAGAAAATAAATCAGTGATTGGCCTTTTCATGCCAAATATCTCTCACTAAACTTGGAACTTAAAATATTTTTTAAGTAATTGTCATTATCCACCTTCAAAAAAAACAGGAATAGGGCAAAGCTATTTAATAACTCCTTCATTGATCTTTACATAGAAGAGTATTTCTCCTTGGAAATGGGATTACTAGTGTCGAAATGAGTCTTTTTTTGCTTAGGTATGCACAGATTAATAAACATATGGCCATTCATAAAATATTTCCTAATAAAATTTTTCTGAATTATTCTAGAGAACTCTGAGCAAACTGCAGTGGTCATAAAAGGTATTTGCAGTCAGTTAAAACTGTAGGTAGAAATCTAATGCAGAAGAATTCAGTACCATTAGGTAGTTCAGCATTTACCACTTCGCAGGTAAAAATCTGTAAGATTACTTCCACAGATTCAAGTTCCTTTAGTATACAATAGCTTTAAATAATCACAATGATATAACCAGAATCCAGTACTGTCAATTCAGTCCTCCTCAAATTTAAGCATATGTGATTATATTTATTGTATCAGTAACCCTGTGGACTCAATGCCAGTTATACTGTTCATATTCAGTATTTGAGAAGTGGCTTGTTATCCAGCCTAAGGGAAAAAATCATGGATTTAAATTCTTTCTCCTAGATCTTGACACTAGGTTTTCCTTCATTATATAGGAAGTTGTTGGTGTCTGTAGTCATGTTGCCATAGTATTTGCTTACAGTGTCACCCAGGACAAAGTTATTTATCTCTGAGCATCAATTTACTTTTCTATTAATAGTAGCTGACACTAAAATTGTACTTTTATGTGCAAAGAATTCTTATATATGTAGAATTTGATATTTGTAATAAACCCTTTCTTAGATCTTATTTTTATTCTCAATTTTAATAGTGGATACTGAAACACTGATACTAAAGTGCCTTGCCCAAGATCACACACTTGGTCAGTGGCTGACATTGGACCCGAGCTGTCTGATTCCAGAGTGAACAGAACTTATTCCACAAGGTTGTTGTGAAGATAAAATGCTATAAACTCTATAAAGCATTCATACCATTTATAAGGCCCCAATAATGATTACTAAATGTTAACTAATCAGGATATAATAGTATATGTATGCAGGGGATGGGAGGGTTGGGCCTTAAGTTTAGATTTTTGATGTAAAATAAAGTATGGTTATCCATATAGACATAAAGTCATTGCATCTTCCTATGCTAGGATATTAATTTGTTATAATAAAACATCTAAATTATACTACGATTTTTGTAATCACATTTTGACATTTCTGCATTTTAAAAACTTCCAATGTACATTAAAAATGGAAGCCCTTACAAATGAAATACTATTGGGCAATAAAAAAGGGTAAAGTACTGATATATGCTGCATGGATAAATTTCAAAAACATTATGCTAAGTGAAAGAAGCCAGAGATCAAGACCACATATGATATGACTCCACTTGCATTAAACGTCCTTAAATGGAAGATACAGAGAGATAGAATAGGAGTGGAAATAGGAGTGACTGTAAATAGGCATGATGTTTCTTTTTAGGGTGATGAAAATGTTTCAAAATTGTATTGTGGTGATGGTTGCACAACTCTGTAAATATGCTACAATTTATTTAACAGTACTCAAAATAGGTGAATGTTATAGTATTTCAATAAAGCCTTTACAGAATATGGAAGTACCCTAGGTCTTGCATAGCTTCTGTGAACATCTGCAATTAAATGCTTGGGTGCCCTTAAGCAAACCCCTTCTGTTTCCTCTTTCTATCTAGCAGAGAACTTCATCGATTATCTAGCAGCTCTACCCTGGAGGATTGAAGTCATGTCTGGTTTTGCTCACCATTGTATCTCCAGTAGGAACTTTAATTTGGCTTTAATTTTCCCTAAAATACAACATCTGCTTGTCTACAACAAGCAGTACTATTGCTATGATTTCGAAAGTCTAACTTTATCAATTTACATCTGATTGTGAGTCAGGGCCACCATCCTCCTAACATCCAAACATCCTAACATCCAAACTGAATGAAAAGTGACATGACTTAAAAGAGCTGAAAAATTATGATGCTTATATGTCCTGAAAATACTGATGATGAACATTTCTTTAGTGTTTATCTTTTTAAACAGTTTTAAATAGTTTGGGAATTTTTATCAACATTATATCTGCACCAAATAAGTAAGAATCTTTAGGACCTTTGGTTAAGAGGTTAAACTTCTATAGGAGAGTAAGAATAAATATGTAAGGAAATACAGATATTTCTACTCTAGTGTATGGATGGTGAATATTTACATCACTTGGAATCAATAGAAAACAATATGTATATATATCTGTATAGATATATAAAAGTGGATTTTCCAAAAAGAAGAAAAGATAGAGTTCAGATTTAGAAAAAAGCAAGGATGAAAATGCAGTTTTGAACCTACCCTCCTATTAGGGATGTCTCCATAAAGGAAAATTGCATTCTTTATTTAGAACCCTAACATTGTGTGGATTTCCCCCCCTCATTTAGCTCATTTCTGACTCCCTTATAAGTACTTTGGAACAGTTAACACCAAAACGAAGAGATACTGAGATCAGTAACATAAAATGACATTTCTAGAATTCTATATACTTAATTAATCTAAACAAGGCGGTATGGAATAAGGATGAGAAATAAATTTTCCTCAGATTGTATCTATATGAATAAGAAAAAGTAGCCATGGAAATACACACATTTAATGAATACCCAAGAATTTAACAAAACACAGAGGTTAGGTTCTCTTATTTATTACATCAAACCAGATACTTTTATTTTTAATCCAACTCTTCTATGTCTACAAAGATATAAAGATGTAGTTGCAAATACCTTTATTTAATAAATGTTTTGTCAATGTTCCAGAATTGGTTGGTATAAGATCATAATGCATAATCAGCCAAGAATGACATTTTTCTTCTTGGAGCTTCTAGCATACATATATCCTGCATCACTTATCATATAGTGTTTGCAGGCATTCTTTATATTGCTGTCTAGTTTTATTATTCATTCTTGTACAGTGATTTATCATCCATTGTCATGACTTATGCCCAGTCTAGATTGACACTCCTTGTGGAAAAGGACTGGGTATTATATTTCTAAGCATTCTCTGCTGCCTCAAAACCAAATGCTGCATGTATGGCAGACCATCAATACTATTTGTTGAATGACTGCAGGGAAGTTGCTTTGCTGAGCATTCCTGTTCAGTTGACCGGGAGAATAAACTGATGCAGTGTTCGTTTTATAATAAATAAGAGATATTTTCTGCTTGCAGTTGCATATTCAATAAATAAAATATATTCCTCTTTTTTGGCTTTATCTGATTTTTTATTTTAAATCACAAAAACTTACTTTAGACATTTGCTGAATTTTAGTAAAAAATTATTTCTGACCTACTGACATGAGAATAATGGAAAGATTCTAATTCATTTCAAGGCAAATTAGAGAACTGACTACTCTTTTTCCTTGAGACCTACTTTCACATTCTGACACACATTTACCAACACTCTCTTTCATATATATATAGGATAGAAATTATGGAATCAAATATTTTACCTAGAAATAAATGCAAATTACAACCCATTAAGACCTGAGATTTGCATTAAAATATTTGTTTTAGAACGTCTAATTTTAAAGTATTCATAAATATAAGCTGTGGAAATTGTGTTTTCAACAGTTGCTTTCTTGAAGTTTGTTTTCTGGAATTTGAATGATGAGTTGTAGTTTTTGTTCATAAAGACATATATATGTAAATATGTTAAATTTGGATTTATGAACATCCAAGTAGAAAATATTCATATTTTAAAACTAATGATATACCTTAAGTACTTCCAGCTTATATAAGTATGAATTTCAATATATTATCACTGATTTGAATATATAGCCAATAAAAAGTAAATGTTTTCTACCCCTTAAAAATAGTTTATTTCATGCTTGTTTCCTAACTTCTAATTATAGATTGCATGTCAAGTAAATCAGCATCTCCCTCAAATCCAAGTCTACCTTTTAAAACATTTCAAACATAAAAACATATTAAATACTTTTATATTTTTAAATGAAAACAATCTAATATAATCTTTTTGTAAGTCAGAAAAGCCCTAAGAAGAGAGAAAAAATTGTAAAATGCAGTTTCCATATAGCATAATAGAAATAACTAAGTAAAATTTTAGTAACTCACACTTCAATAGATGTACTGAGAAAATGTGAAACTTAGCTTATTTTCTAAGCTAAGTTAGAAAATAACTTAGCTTATTTGTATTTATATTTATTTGCATTTATATTTGTATAAATGTTTATTTGTATTTATATTTATTTGCATTTTAGAATACATATAAAATGTATGTATAGACATTTAATGCCAATACTAAAATGTTTTACAACTTTGTTGCAATAAACAATTATTTAAATACTATATCATATTTAGTATTCAATTTTTCTCCTTGTCTAACTGAAATACAAAATCTGCTGAAATCAAGCACTGTATCTTTTATTTCTATATACTTCCCACAGTACCTTGCAGGAGCAAATGTTTGATATCTGTTGATCTGATTTTGATCACCAATCTCAGAAGAAAAGGAAAAAAAACTCCCTTATTTTATAACAAAGATGAATTAGTTAGTAGAAAATGTGTCATTAAATAATAAAATAGGGTTTTGTCTTCCCTTTAATTTGCTAAAGTATTCCTCTGAACATTGTGACAAACTATTGAACAATATAATTATGATATCTCCATTTAGAATTAGGTGGAATTCTAAACTGAATAAACATATTACTTTGAAGGCATTATGCTTAATTTTAAGTGCTATAATATACAGAAGAGGCCAATCAGATTGACAATGAATCTCAAGGGTTGTTGTGAAAGTCAAGGAAAACAAATAAATGAAGAATTCCACACTTTCTTGCACAATGAAAGACAGCAATACCTCAAGGTATTCAGAGCCATCAAAACTCAGGACACGAGAAAGTCCTTTAAACCAAGAGTAATAATATTGCTACTGGATATATGTATTTCTTTCCCCTAAGGACTTTGGCTTTTGTCATTAATTGATTATTACTTAACAGATGAATACAAGTGTAATAAAGATGACATTAGAATAATAAGAATCATGCAGAGAAACAGAATTAAATCACAAGCCAATAATACAACCAAATCTTTATTTTGGGAATGCAAATATCATATCATTAACTTGTAAACATTGCGAGTACTACACTTTTAAACTTGCATTACTGAACACTGGATAAATATTTGTCGAATGAATTGGATGTATTAATAGCTTTCTTCTTTTCTGTTGGTTTCTCATGTGAACAAAGATACAATCATCTCTGAGGCATGTCCTGTCAATGCCTATCATATAAAATCCTTTTTTAATTATAAAGTAAAAATATGTAACAAAATGTATGTCATGTATACACCTTCCCATTATATTTTATAACAAGTCAATGCTAATAAATGCAGGAAATAGTCACATTTATGAATGTTAGGTGTGAAATTGTGTCCTTTGATGTGAGTAGAGATATTAACTCAACCACTTACTTAAAAGCCCACATTTAATATGAGCATCATTTGACAGTTTGCACATCCATTAATTCTGAATAGATTTACTAGGTGAAGATATTTCATGATGTACATTAACTTCTAATGGAAAAAAGTTTCAGAGAAAAATTGCCCCAAAAGTGTATCTTTAAAAGTCCATTTCAATATATCAATCTATTTTTAATACCCTAGTTTAAATTCACAGTTCAAAGGGGGAATTTAGCAAGAAATAACAGTGTGTAGTGTAAAAAAAAAAAAAAAAAAATCTGTACTCTTAAGCAGGTAACCTGGTTCTCAGTTCCAGCCAATTATGGGATGTTTCAGCTTATATGCAAAACTCCTAGGCCTCATTTTCTCATCTGTAAAATAGAAATATTCAAACTTCTATGATTTCTACTTGTTCTCAAGCTCTATTTGGTAGTTCTGGAAATAGATTTTAGTTTTCACTAAATTTTAGTTTTAAAAATTTTTAAATTTTAGTTTTTACTAAAAATAAGGGACGAAAGGATGCTGGTCACTCAAGATAATTTTTCTACATTCTTCTTACATATAATAACATTTCCTCAAGCTTGCCTCAAAAATCTTTGTTATTATAAATTTAACACATGCAAAATACTGCACAAAAATGTGTAGCTCAATTACATAACACAAAACAAAGCACGTACAAATGAAACCATTCTTTTCTCCAGATTTGGAACATTACCACTACCCAGATGTTTCTCTATGCCCAAATATCACTCTACCGAACTCACAGGTAACCACTCTCTTGATTGCCATAATAATTGCTTTCTTATTTTTCTTCACACTTTTACCAAATAAAAATACAACTTTAGATTTTCTTGTGCTTCAAATTTATATTCATAGAATTATACACCATGTAATTTTTGTAAATCTGCCTTCTTACATTCAACATTATAAATGTTTCATCTATGTTCTTGCATGTGTCTGTAGTTCTCCTTTTCATTACTGTGTAGTATTCCATCAAATAAACATGGAAAATTTATTCTTTATCCATTCTATTACTGATTAATATTTTTGTTATTTTCAGTAATTGACTATAATAAATAATGTGCATGAATATTCATGTATGTGTGCACTTGTAGGTATGTGCATGTATTTCTGTAGGGATAGTTTTTAAGAGGGATTGCTAGGTAATCATGCTAAAATATTTTCATGCTAAAAGTGACAAATACCAATATATGAGAATTCTATATTTTTCATAATTTTTTAACATTTTATGTTGCCAGTAATTTTGATATTAGATATTCTAGTAGTGTGATAGAATCTCATATTTTAATTTGCATTTTACTGATGACTAAATGAGTTTGGATCCTAGGCCATATGTTTATTGGCTATTTGGATATCATCTTATATAACATTTTTTAAATTAGATTTTTTAATTAAAATTATTTTCTAATTGTTGCTGTCCAAAGAGGAATAAAAGACACTAAAGGTTCATGTCTTCACACCACTATTCTTCACTTCAATCAGATATTTTTGGCCTTTAAGAAGATATTTTCAATATTTTTCGCCTGTATTATTTGTTGTTTTCAGTTGTCAGATTAATTTTAATTACCTGGGCCACTATTTCTGGAAGATTCTTGCCCCATTCTTTTGTATAGCAATAGCACTAGAAAGGGCCATTGTAGGGACACATATCTATAATTTTCCATCTTATACTACATGAAACCTACTTTCTTGAAGGCCATCTTGTTTTTCCCAGTTGGAAGCTCCCTTATTTCTGTACCCAGTATCATGGAGCTCCCAGAATTCTGATTATTCTTCAATGTTTGATATCATAGGACCAACCAAAAGAAAAGAGGCTAAAAGTAGAAGGTCGGTTAGAATCAGGTTTCTATCAAAATTTGTGTTCTGTAGCCGAGTTGTTTTTCCTTCTATATGCCTGACTCCTATTGGCTTTTACTTGTTAAATGTGCTTACCCTCCTATGCCTTGAATTGGCCTCTCAGCCCAGATCTTCAGTTTTCTCCTTCACTCTATTATCCAAAAACTCCTTGGAGCCATCATGCCTCCCAAACTTTCCACTTATTTCTGCTTTCTAGCCCGTCTGGGACATTGCCTTCAGACCTACTGATCAATGAGGCCAGTCGTTGCCCTGCCCACCCTTCAGTTCACTCCATAAGTGCCCGAGTTTTGACTTGAGCACTAACTAATCTATAACAATGCTTATGTTCCCTGGTCTTTCACTTTTGTGATAGTATATTATCCTAATTTCATCCTACTTTTCAGAGTTCTATGTTTCTTTTGACATAGTTCTTCTTTTCTCATTCCCTAAATATGTGTTTCTTTATATACCAACCCCTTTGAAAACCAAAAATATCATGATCTCAGTAATTATTTTCTACCAACTACCTAAATCTGCCTCCCTAGTCCAGATTTCCACCAGGATTGCAGTTCTCTGGTTCTAATTGCCAATGGGTCACAAAATTTAAAAGTGTCCTCTTAGCAGCTACGTTTCTCAATTCAACATCTTAATGGCAGCATTCTTCTCACTGTCCCTCAAATTAGTAATGTAAATGCTATTTTTTTCCTTAAAATGCCCCTTAAATTTTTCTTTCACTTTCCGTCTCCTCTGCCTGGAGTAGAGTATAGACTTGGGGTTTTTATTCAAGGGTCCCTGGAGTTATTGGGAGGTGATAGACAATCTGAAAATCCACAGAAAGTATGCCTAATTTTGTATATACTTACATGAATGTATAAAAGAGCATTAGCTTTCATCAGTTTCTTAAAGGATTAAGAACCAATGCTCCAGATTCTCATCACCTTATACCTATTAAACCTTTGTACTCTCTAAATTTGGCCAATTCTAGAGATGAACCTTTACAACAATATTTTATCCATTCAACATTCATTTATTAATTAAATAAATATTTATTGAGTATCTCCTATGTACCAAATATTATTATGGTTCTGCAGTCACATTGGTGAACAAGATAAAGTTCCTTCTCTCATGGAGCTTACATTTTAGTGGATGAAGAAAAATCAAATAATATATCCATAAACAAGGAATTAAGGAAATACCAATTAGCCATATTTGCTGTTGAAATAATTAAATGGGGATAATTTCATTGTTATTGGGTGGCTATTTCAGAATAGATGATCCTGGAAAGCACCTCTAGGAATATGTCAGTTCTAAATGACAAAAAGCAACCAGCTAGGATCTCCAGGGAAAAACATTCCAAACAGAGGAATACACTAATGCAAAACTCCAAAGGTTGGAATGACCTTGATCTTTTATAGGAACAAAATAGAATAAAAAGCCAGTTTTACTAAAGCACAGTGAGCAAGAGGGAAAAGTCTGGATGAGATCAAAGGTTTATGTAGGGCAGATAACTTAGGACTTTGGAAACTAGAGTGGAGGCGTTTGAGTTAAGACTTAAACACAATGGAAGGCTTAAGCAGGAGAGACAGAATCTGGTTTACGTTATGTGAAGAATAAATGCATCTTGACAAAAGCAGAAGAGAGAGGCAATTAGTGCAGTTCAAGTGGCAGATAATGGAGATTGAGTTGCTTCTCTGCAAAAGGTACACTATTTTCCTGTTGGATCCTCAATGTAGTCATGCTGACCTTATCTGCTATGCTTTATTTATCTCATCTAGCTTTTGTAATGCATTACCTCCTTTTTGCCTCATAACAACCTGATAGTATTAAACTCTTTACACAAATATTAAAAAGGGCAGTGAGAGTGGTTGAGACTCATCCTGAAATAACCAATTGGCAAATTGAACTGGTTATTACTTACAAGTTGTGTT
>NW_012102224.1:0-30294 GCF_000951045.1 Mandrillus leucophaeus | reverse complement strand
GTGATCCGCCCGTCTCGGCCTCCCAAAGTGCTGGGATTACAGGCTTGAGCCACCGCGCCCGGCCACAAGTTGTGTTCTTTAAGCTATGCAATAGTTTTAAATACTTTGCTGACAGCCCCTACCCTCTATATTATTTGTAATCAGTAGTGTCTACAAATATATATATTATGCACTATGGTAAAATATAAAGGTCAGGGGTTTAGAGTAATTTAATTATAAAAATAAATATCAAAATACTGTTTTACCTTTAAAATACAAATGCCTATACTATGAAATGGTGACAATTTTCGACAATACTAATCAATGTTATTTTTAAAAGTCAATTATTGTACATCACAAATTATGAGAACTGCCTTTGGCTAATAAACAAGAAAGATTTTTTAAATGTTTTGAGTATTAACCTAATCTTTGATAACTAATTTGTATTACTTCTTTACCTAATTCCTTTCTTGAATGCCATCTCTCCTTCAAATTTCATTATATTATCTTACCCCATTTTTAAAAACATTAGTGCCAGACCTTGTCTCTATACACACATTTTAAAAACTACTTTAGCTATAGGCAAAGTTTAAATGCTTTATGCCTTTCTGGAACATTAGACATTTAAAAATTGTAGTGAAAAAAGCAGCATAAAACTCATATTGTGTTGATTACTAGCAGAAAATCATTATGACATTTGTGATTAGAGAAATGGAAGTTAAGTTTATCAAATGCATTTATGTTTCCTTAGATATACTTTCTAGTTGCTCTTTTTACAGAGGGAAAAATGATTAAAAGCTCTTGGCAAATTTAAGGCTTAGTATGCCCTTAATGCTTTCATCAGACATGCAAATTAGTTTTGTGTAGGTAAGATGGACAAATTATCTTGAATGTACAGAGGAAAGGTGCTGGAACAAGTGAAAATCCATCCAGCTGCCATCAACATTGAACAAGCCTGACTCCCACACTGAAACCAGCTATCTTAGATAAAATTGAAATCAGGGCACAGTTATATTGATTATGAAAAATGATCAGGTTCTACCAGTAAAACATCATTTCTCACCTCATTAGTTTTCCAAATTCTTAAAAGTTAATTAGCCCTATATACTACATTAACCATTCCCATAACAGTATTCCTACAGCACTTTGGTTTGATTTCTATGTTTTACTTATTTCATTTGGTCTTATATTATAAATAGTTACTAGGTCATATGCTTAATTTCCCAATCAGATGAAAAGCTTCTTTCATTACATTTTACTTCAGTCCTCTTAATAGCTCTGTGAGGCAGAAATAATAGGGATCCCATACAATAGATAAGGAAAGCAAGACTACTTCACCCAGCTGTTAAGTATTGAGGTGAAATATGAATCTATTCTCTCCAAGTCCTAAGCCATGGTGTACTCATTATTCCATAATACCATCCAGTTCTTGTGTTAAGAACTCCTACCCCAGATGGAGAGAGGAACTTACTTTTGCTTAAGTTTTATCCTCACCCAGTGGGTTCCAAGGTCATCATTGGGAGTTACTCAAAGTTTCAGTGATAGAGCAATATTGTAGCATTTGATACTAGATCCAGGAAAAGAGTTAGAAAATAATACACATGTAACTTCCAGAAATCATGCTTTATCACCTCCCTAGTTATCATCAATTGTAAAAGTTGTTTTAACTACTTTTCAATATTCACTTGCGATGACCTTAATGAAAAATGAATTACATACAGAAAGAAACTTCATGAATGAATAAAGAAATCCAAATTGAACAACAAAAAAATCAGTATGAAAAGTGATGGAACATTCCTTTAAAAATCACTATATGCCATGCTAAATACGAAGTTCAGGTTGATAAGCAATCTTTATAATGATTAACCATCAAGATACTATTTTTGCCTTATAAGTCCTAGTGCATTCACTTATATAAATGTAAAACAGTAATGCTTCTTTGACAATATTAATCAATGTCATTTGTTTTAAAAATTAATTGGTGCACATCATGAGTCATGATTATAAATTTATGTAAACTCCCTTTGGCCAATAAACAAGGAGAATTAAAATCAAAATCTACTGTCAACTGGATCAATGGTAACTAATTTGTATAGATTTAAATTATATCTATCTACCTCAGGCAATCATTGATTTCTTTAATGGCTGTGTTGGAACATACTTTTGAGCAATTAGAACTCAATTGCTATCAAATAGCTTAGGTTTTAAAACGGCATTTAAAAATGACATGTCTGAACATTTAGGATAAATTAAAATCCTGTTTTATTTCTGATTGCTTATTATTCGGTCACTGAACATCTGAGTTTAATTTCAATTAATTCATCTGGTATTTTCTAACATTATTCAGATTTCTAGGCTTTAAGATTGAAGGTTAAAAACAAAACACACCTTTGATGTTCAACCATATAAACAGGATTTAATTCCTCTCCAAGAAAATGACCGCCTATATATTTCTTCTTAACTTTGAAACTAGTGTGCTCAAATTAAAGAATCAATTTGAGAAAGGTCTAGATTAAATTTTTCTCCAAACTTCTGGAAAAAATCACAAGAGCATGTCTTGTGCCATGCGTAAGGGAAGAGATCTTCAACTCATATTTTCTGTTTTCTCTGCTGACGTCAAGTTGCTTTCAGAAAAGAATTACTTATATCTATACTGTAGGCATGCAAGTAGACATTAGAACCCAAATGGTTTGAAAAGTTTAGGCAATAATGTCCTACGAAAATTATCACTACCTTTTCATTAGATTCCTTTTTCAGGGCCAATATTTTCATGCCTTAAATTGAGAGGATGATTAATAAGACATGTTATTTTCCCTTATAAACCCATGATGAGATAATGAGGTCAGCCCACTGAAACCTTACTCTTGATAGTGCCTCACCAGACTGTGGTGAGGGCTTTATCTAAAATTTTGTTTGTATCTCAAAGAACTGTTTATTGAAATATACTTTCAAAGCTAATCCTTTAAAAATTGAGACTTACACTTCTACAAATGGCAAACGTGGTGATAATGACAAATTCTCACATTCTGAACAACTAAAAAAGTTTTTAAATGCCTTCTTCAAAACATCAACAAGATATCCTGATAGTCAAGAAAATCTAAAAGAAAGCAAAAACCCAGAAAGGTAAACTGAGCTCACAAAACTACTTTTGCTCTGAAGGCGTTTCCTGATCTGGAAGAAACAGCTGGGAAACAAAGCTACAGTTTTGTTTAGCCTCACCGGGCTAAAGAAAAAAAAGTCCAAGGCCTTCCTAATGTAGGGACTCTGTTAACCCTTTCATTGAAAACTGAAATACCAAAGTCCTACTCCCTAATGATAATGGTAAGCTAGATTTGCCATTGGTAATCTGGAGCTCTGACAGCTTGGATAAAATGATCTTAGATGCTCCTGGCAGAAAAAAACAAAGTTCCTCTTAGAGAATCACCATTATACTTCACGGACTTTTTTCACAAATATTTTTATAACAAAAATTAGCGTCCAGTACTGGTTCCAGGTCCAGTATATAAGGGGCTTAGACATCTTCACTATGTCCTAACAGGTAAAAGATTGAGCAAACTGAAAAATAAACAACTCTTCTTAGAACCACATGAAAAGTGAGATCACAGGGTAAACCACTGCCGTGTAAATAGGAGAGACAGGTAGGTGGACACAGAAAATCACAACTTACCAGAACAGAAGAAACCCGTGAGCAAAAACCTCTGCAGGAACCAGTACTAGGGTAGGAAAACCTGAACTCTAATGAATGAATTGCTAGAGGCTCCACATAGACAAGTCTGAAAGATAAAAGCCCCAGGATGACCCAGTCATAGGGGGGCCTTCACACTTTCGTGAATTTTAACTGCAGGATCTCTACTGTGTCCTCATAGTGAATATTGTAGAAAAATCCTCTTGTGCCTACAGCAGGGATTTTTTAAAAAGAAACCATTCTGAATATGCCAGAGCTCTCTCTTCTTATTAAGGCCTGCCCTCAGGAAAACTATATTACCAGAACCTTCTGGGGCTATATTAACCAATTCTAGTTCCCTATAGCCTTCTACATCAGTGAAGAGAAATACCCGACTCCAGTCCCCTCCAGTCATCCTGTCTCTAAGAAGGAAATGAGAAGCCCTGGTAAGTTCACAGTTAAGAGGCACAGTACCTGGAAAAGACTGAGACCTAATGACAGGATTATAGAACATTTCACCTTGCCCCCCACCTCAATACACACAGACACACACATACAGGCGCACACACACACACCCCTTACCACTACATTATTAAAGGACGATTTACTGCAGTTTCTTTTACCAGTACACAATGACTGTCTTTCAACAAAAAATTATGAGGCATGCGAAAAGGCAAAAGAACGGTTTGAAGAGACTGAACAAGCATTAGAGCCAGAGTCATATATGGCAAGAATATTGGAATTGTCAGACCAGCACTTAAAAAAAATTTCTATGAATAATGCACTAAGGGTTTTCATGGAAAAGTGGAAAACATGTAAGAACAAATGGATTCCGAAAGCAGAGAAATGGAAATTCTAAGAAGGGATCAAAAAGAAATGTTGGAGATCAAAACCACTAAAGGAAATGAAGAATGCCTTTAATGGACTCATGAGTAGAATGGACATGGCTGACGAAAGAATCTCTGTGCCCGAAGATATGACAATACAAACGTCCAAGACTGAAAGCAAAGAGAAAAAAAAGACCGAAAACATTAAACATAATAGGCAAAAACTGTACGACAACGACAAAATGTATAACGTGTAATGAGAATAACAGAAGGAGAATTAAAAAGAAAGCTAGTTAAGTAATACAGGAAGCAATAATGACTGAGAATTATCCCAAATAAATGTCAGACACTAAACCACAAACCCAGGAACCTCAGAGAATACCAAGCAGGATGAATGCTAAAAACATAAAATTATGCCAAGGCATGTTATGTTGAAATTACAGAAAATCAATAATAAAAAAAAAATCTTGAAAAAAGTTGGAGGAGATGGAAAAAAAACAAAAAAACGAAAAACAACCCACCTTGCCTATGGAGGAACAAAGATAAGAATTGCATCTGACTTCCTTGAACCATACAAGCAAAAGAGAATGGACTAAAATAACTAAAGTGTTGAGAGAAAAAAAAAAAAAAAAACACCAATCAATAATGCTGCACCCTGAAACACTACTCAAAAGTGAAGAAGAAATAAAAACATTCTCAGTAAAACAAAAATTGAGGGAATGTGTTGTCCATAGAACTGCTTTTCAAGAAATGTTAAAAAAAAAAGTTGTTCAAAAAGAGGTAATATTATATAGGTCAGAAACTCAGAAATGCATAAAGAAAGGAAGAGCATTGGATAACAAATAAGTGAAAGCAAATTTAAAACTTCTATTTTTTTCTGTTTTTAATTAACCTAACAGATAAGTTTGCTCAAAATAATGAGAAAAATGTATTAAATTATGTGTGCATACATAAACATGTATATAAGGTTGAGCACATATACAGGTTGAGCATCCAAAATATAACAATACAAAATCCAAAATGCTCCAAATTCCAAAACATTTGGTGTTCAAAAGAATTGCCCACTGAAGCATTTCAGATTCTGGATTTTCAGATTAAAATGTTCATTCTGTAAGTATAATGCAAATATTCCAGAATATGAAAAAATGCAAAATCCAAAGCACTTTTGGTCGTTTTGAATAAGGGAGTCTCAACCTGTATATGTGAAATGAATGACAGCAGTGATAAAAGGGGTCAAGAGGGGGGACTTAGAATATTTTGTTGTAAGAAACATGTCCTACTTGTGAAACAGTATAGTATCATTTGAAAGTGGACTTGGATACATTGTAAAAGTATATTGCAAACACTAGGGCAAACACTAAAACAAAAAAAAGTTGTTTTTTTGTTTTGTTTTGTTTTGTTTTGTTTTGAGATGGAGTTTCACTCTGTTGCCTAGGCTGGAGTGCAGTGGTGCGATCTCGGCTTATTGCATCCTCCACCTCCCAGGTTCAAGTGATTCTCCTGCCTCAGCCTCCTGAATAGCTGGGATTACAGGCCCACGCCACCATACCCGGCTAATTTTTGTATTTTTAGTAGAGACAGAGTTTCACCATCTTCGACCAGGCTGATCTCGAACTCCTGACCTCGGGTGATCCACCCGCCTTGGCCTCCCAAAGTGCTGGGATTACAGGTGTGAGCTGCCGCCCCACCCAAAAAAAAGTTGGTTTTTTTTTGTAGATTTTTTTGTATTATTATACTTTAAGTTCTGGGGTACATGTGCAGAACGTGCAGTTTTGTTACCTAGGTATACGCGTGCCATGGTGGTTTGCTGCACCCTTCAACCCGTCACCTACATTAGGTATTTCTCCTAATGTTATCCTTCCCCTAGCCCCCTACCCCCGACAGGCCTCGGAGTGTGATGTTTCCCTCCCTACGTCTATGTGTTCTCATTGTTCTACTCCCACTTATGAGTGAGAACATGCGGTGTTTGGTTTTCTGTTCTGATAGTTTGCTGAGAATGATGGTTTCCAGCTTCATCCATGTCCCTGCAAAGGACATGAACTCATCCTTTTTTATGGCTGCATAGTGTCCATCAATAATAGACTCGATAAAGAAAATGTGGCACATATATCACCAAAAAGTTTTAAAAGAAATATAATTTATATGCTAAGAAAAAAGAGAAAATGGAATCATAAAATGTTCAATTAAAACCACAAAAGACAGAAAACAAAATAAAAACAACAAACAAGGGCAACAAATAGAAATCTGTAGCAAATATATATATAATCCTATATATATATAAAAAAATAAAATTCAGTTATCAATAATCACTTTATAGATCAATGGTCTAAATACCCCAACTAAAAGATTATCACAGTGGATCAAAAAACAAGACCCAACTATATGTTGTCAGTAAAAAATCTACGTTAAATATAAAGACACATATAGATTAAAAATAAAGAGATTGATAAAGCTATGTCATGGTAACACTAATCAGAAAAAAGTGGGAGGAGCTATATTTCAGACAGCAGACTTTAGACTAAGGAAAGTTATGAATGATAAAGCGGGGCATTACATAATTGTAAAAGGGTCAATACTCCAAGAAGACATAGCAATTCTTAATGTATAAGCAGCTAAAAATAGAGAGTCAAAATAAATGAGTCAAAAATTGATAGAACTGCAAGGAGCAATAAATTAATCTACTGTAATTACTGAAGACTTTAACACCCTTTCATCCAGCAGGCAGAAAATCAGTAAGGGCATAGTTGAACCCAACAGCACTATCAATCAACCGGATATAATTGACATCTTGAGGCTACTTCATCCAACAACGTTATACATTCACATTACACATTACATACTCCATTACACATTACACATCCATTACACATTCTTACCAAGGTCACATGGGACATTCACTAAGATAGACCACATTCTAGGCCCTATGATATACCTAAGCAATTTGAAGTAGTAGAAATCAAACAGTGTCTGGTCTGAGATCACAGTGGATTAAAATAGAAATTAATAACAGAAAGATACATGAAAAATCATAAAATACATGCAATTAAACAACATACTTGTAAATAACACATGGGTTGAAAAAGAAATGTCAAAATAAATTTTAAAATATATTGAACTAAATCAAAATGGAAATAAAACTTATCAAAATTTATGGGATGCAATGAAATCAGTGCCTAGAAGGAAATTTATATCATTTGAAAAATGGTATCACTAGGAAAAAAAATCTAAAATCAATTAAACTTTCACCTTAGGAAACTAGAAAATAAGAGCAAATTAAACTCACAATACTAAGAATAAAACAAATAATACCATTAGTGTAGAAATCAATGAAATGAAAAAGAGAACTCAATAGAGAAAATAAACAAATCCAAAATCTGGTTCTTTGAAAAGATCAATGAAGAAGACACAAATAACTAATATAACAAATGAAAGACAGGACCTCAACATAGAACCCATGAGCATTAAAAGTACAATAAAGGAATATTATGATCAACTCTGCCTACAATTTTGATAACCTAGATGAAATGAACCAGTTTCTTGAAAGATATCATCTGCCAAAACTCACACAAGAAAAAATAGACAATCTGAATAGGTCTTTATCTGCTGAATACATTGAGTAATAATTAAGACCCTTCAAAAACAGAAAGCACTAGGCACAAGTAGGTTCATTGGTGAATTCTGCCAAACATTTAAAGAAAAAATATACCAATTCTGTACCATCTTTTCAAGGAGCTAGAGGCAGAAGGAATACTTCTTACTGTAGACTGAATGACTGTGATGCCCAAAATTCATATACTGAAGCCTAATCACTAATGTGATTAGTATTTGAAGATGGAGCTTTATGGAGGTAATTAGGTCATAAGGGTGGAGCCTTCATGAATGAAATTAGCGAACTTATAAGAAGAGATGCGAGAGAAATGATCTCTCTCTTAGCCATGTGAGGATACAATGAGAAGCATGCCCTCACCAGAACCTGACCATTGTGGCACCCTGATCTTGGATCAGAGAAGATAACAGGCAGAAAATTACAGTGAGAGGATTTTTAGCTGGTGTCCCAGAATGACAGGAGAGAAATAATGGAGCAGGGACAACTTTTAGGACATAATGGCAAATATACAAAACATATAAAAGACACTAATCTACAGGAAGAAATCAACACATAGACACACACACACACATGCATACATACACCATCACTTCTATCTATATCTATATCTATATCTAGAGAGAGGGTCCATAAATACACTATGGTATATTCATTCAGTAGATACTATAGAGCAATGAAAATGACTAAATTTCTGCTCTATGCCACAACTGCTAAGGATCTTGCAAACACAATGCTAAAAAAGATAAATGAGAAATAAGATAATGCAAACAATGTGATTAGACTTCCACACAGTTCAAAAACAAACAAAACATAATTTTATGTATAAGATAAAATTACTAGGAAAAGCAAATAGGTCCTTAGCTAGCAATGGAGGGTCAAATACTTCTCACAGTGCATCATTCTGTCCTCTCCCATAGTCACATCTACCTTCTCTAATCTTTTTTCCCTTTTCCATGTTTAATGACACTTCTGATTACATTGGGCTCACCTGCACAATCCAGGATACTGTTCTTAGTTTAAGGTCATCTGATTAGCGATCTTAATTCCACCTGCATCCTCAGTTCTTTGCCATGTAGCACAACATTTTCAAAAGTTCTGGGGTTTAGCGCACAGGCATTTTTGGAGGGCTGTTATTCTGTTTATTACTTATATTCTTTATCAAAATTTTGAAACACATTTTTAGATCACAAAGTTTCTTTTTCGTTCATCTGAAGCCACATCTTGACATTAAATTCATATTCGAAATTGATGTAAAATGTGATGCCAAATTTCACTATTGTTCCTCTAGTGGTTTTACAAATTTACTATGTGAATATGCAGATGAAGTAGAATAATTCATCCAGCTCAAAGTCAAATATGAAATGAAACTATATATGTAGATATTTTGTAAAAACATACTGAAACTCTGGCATAAATATACTGTATATTGATATCATTATTCCTTAATTATAAAATTCTGATATAGACAGACCTTTTAACTAATTGCAACTACTGCCTAATTTTATACTGAGAAAAGGAATAATTTGTCATATACATGCATCAGTAAAAAATTTCACTGTAAGGAATGAAAACAATGGGAGATATACTTGTATATATACACATATATATAGACAGAGAGGGAGACAGAGAGAAATGTGTGTGTATATATATGTATCTATATATACCTATATAAACACAATAAAATACATATTGGTTTGTAAAGTTATTAGCTCTCAGCTTCCATACATCTACTAGTCTCAAACAGCAGAAATTATCATCCTAGTAAGATTGCTTAGAAAGTAACTGCCTTTTAACACACGAGACTATCTCACTTTAATATTTAATATCTGTTTCCTACATGTGCAATAAACAAAAACTTGTTTCTATTTTTCCATACAGTAACTAGAAAAAATAGTAACATTATTTTTTTCACTAAACTTGTGATAACATAACCAAAACATTTATTTGATTGAATCTTTTGGACCATCCCATCATGGAGGCTATTTCTGTGTTTTTAATAGTCAGAAGGTGCCATCTGATACAACCATTTCATGTTGTTTATAAGTCAACCAAGGCACAGAGAAGTTCGTTCCTACAATTGGAGAAAAGTTGCTAACAGAACTGCGATTGAAATTTGGTCAAGAATGCTTAAAGCCACAGAAAACGTGTGCTTCAGCAAAAGGATGTACTATTTGTAGAAATGGCTAACATGTTTCTCCCCTAGGTGCAAACAGCAACCCATCCATCCATCCATCCATCCCCCCATCCATCCATCCTTCTTAATTATGTAGCCTAATAGCATGTACCACAACTAGCTGAACTTTTAATTGAGAGCACATGTACTCTCAACCCCCATTAAGATAGTAAACTAATTTATAATTTTCAAAATCTTTGGGAAAAAAATAAACTAGGTCACTCCTCTAAGACCTCCAATATTGCTTTCCTTTAATTTTAAAACCACCTTAATTTAACAGAGACACTTCCTACTCTCCAGTCAGCATCCCAAACTATCAAAGGAAAGATTGCTTTGGAAATTTCTCAACTGTTTTTAAAATTACACAGTGGAAGTGTCATTAATTCAATAAACAGTAGACACCTAATATATCAAAACCACTACAATATAAGATTTTAAAATATAATCATTGGAATAGCACCTCAGAACTCATCTTATTTGATCATTCCAATCAAATATATGTTATCTAAAGCCTTTTTCACAGTTTGTGATTTTTCAGAATAATATGAACTGCATCCCTGATTACTAGAGAGACCTATTTGTCTCTATTAGTTCTCTGAGTTTCTAAAGAAAAAACTAATAATCGGCATAATCTTAAATTTATATTGCCTGATTTCACCAATTCCTTGATTAGTGTTTTTTAAATCTTCCTTTCATATTCTTGTCCCTCATTTAAAATTTTATCACCTCTCAAATAAAAATCTCATTTGCTGGTTACTTAGAATTACAATTTGGAAATGATTTTTCTTCTTGATTGTGAACTTCTTCTTTTAAATTTTACATAAAAGAAAATAATTGTTATTCTCACTACAAAGATCAGAACTTAATAATTCAAATATACACTTTTGGTTAAAAAATAAATTTTTAGGCCTTATATTTAAGTGTTGGTTATTCTTTACTCTTTCATGTACAGAAGATGACAAACTGTCTCTTATATGGAGAGTTTCTAGGTCTGCCAGATTGTTCATGTTGTGTTGGCCTGGGCACATTGTCACCAGATTCCACAGACACTTGAGGTGATATTAGCAAGCTTTTATGATAGCTGTGATGCATACCAAGTCCCATTCCAAACACGGTAGGTGCTATTTCCTAGGACCAGCAAGTGAAAGAAATAAGCACAGGACGGAAGTCTGAGCGTCTGATGTTGCCTAGGTCTAAGAGGCTCAGCTAGTGCCATCAGACTTGAAGATAAGGATTTTGTTTGTTAGAAATGAGCTAGAATTTCAGCACATATTTAAAAAAGAGATCTTCAGATGTGTCTTCTACAGACCAGACCAAGATCTTTGCTGTGCAAGAAGAATTTGTTCCATTAGAGCTTCCGTATTTACAAAGCCCTGGGGCCCCATTTGGCTTTGTGGACCCAATGAATTCCAACTGTAATATGTTGTCATTCGTTGCACTTGAAGAGGCTTAGGCTTCAAGTTTATAAAAGGAAGCCAATCTGCTTAATGTCTCCAGCTCTATTTTACAGCTGGAAAGAAAACGTCAGTAAAAAGGAAAACATTTCCAAAGTAATGTTTTTATTTTTCCAGAATCCTCACCAGAGATGTACTGTGATATATGTTTTGTCTGACAACACAAAAGACTAAAGACAATCCTTACTACCTCAACTAGGAACCTGAAGAATAGTGTGCTCTGATACAAGAGCATCTGCAGGAGAAAGAAAATTGAGACGTTAAGTCATTGGCTAACATTGCCATAAGCAGTTTTCCTGCCATGTTTGGGTTGGACAGAATTTGGTGGTGTTGATTCTGGACTGTAGGAGTCAGTCAGCTGCAGTTAGACTCCTTACCATGGAAAGGCACTGTTGAGCTGTGGCAGCACCCTGGACTCTGCTTTTCAAGGCTGTTGGATTGTGAACCTAAGTTCTGCTTTGGGAAGACCATGATTTCCTGCAGTAAACTGAGCAGGCTGCACCCCAGATAAACAAAAATTAGCAACAGCTGGGAGGCAGTTTCCAGTGGAAGTCCCTTGGAATCCTTGTTCATTGTCCCACATGCATTTAATCACTTAGCAAATACTTAATGAGCACTTATTACATGCTAAGCCTTCTTGCAGCACTGGAGGTGTGTCTGAACAAGATATATCAAAATCTCTGTCCTTGTGAGGCATCCCTCCATCAGAACAAAATTTTGCACCTAGAAACTTGGCTTTAAGGGAAAAAAAATCAAAACTCATATTGGAAGTAAGCAGTGTATCCCAGGGCTGAGGTTCCAAAATCAGGGTTTGAAAGTGGGTGGAGCTGGGCCACAGCTGCATGGTGGAGAAGAAAGAGTATCAAGGATATGGAGTTTGGCTTGGGGAACACCTAAGAAGCATCAAGTACTAGGGGATTGTCCAATAGGTAAAAGTCAGATTGAAAGCTGAGTATCTGCACAATGGTGACACATAAGATTTGGCTAGTGGGGTTGGGAGGCAGAGCCAGGATAGTGGCTGAGAGAACATATAGTAAAATAGCGTTTTATTTAATAGCCGTGGTTTCACCATGAGCAGGGAGGATGCTATTAAGAGCACCTAGTTCATCAATTTTCTGATTAAATTTTGTGTTAAGACTGAGCAACTATAGAAACAGAAAACCAGTTTAGGACTCCTTACTGTGCAATATTCTCTGGATGAGTTCTAGCCTCAATACCCATCTTTGTTTTTCTGTTTTAATTAGATGGCTACATAGATAGGAAGACCCTGCACTTTCTTGTCATAGGTCTTTTCACAGGGTCCCTTAATTGTCCATCTTCCTTAGTAAACTAAAAGTTCTAAAAGAAAAACTACTTTGATGTCATTCTCTTTCTATTCATATTTGGTATCTATCACAGTACCTGATTTCATATTAAGCAGGATCACCTTACATAGTTGCACAGGTTGTTTTACTATACAACTCCAGGGGCACCGCACTCATAAATAGGATGTGAATGGCATACTTGAAATTGTGCAGTGCACAACCACAGAAGTACTGATGGCGGCTCTGGAACATCAATGTTTATTAAATTAAGGCAAATATTTTTTAGTTTATGATTTGTTGTCAGATGTCATAAATATGCCAACTTGTGACACACATAAGAGTACATGGCAAGGACAATGGAATTATATAATAAATAAAATGGATTTCTATTTTAATCTCAGACTAAAAGAAATGGCTTTGAAAATTTCTGTTCATTACTTAGTGAGGTGACAGAACAAGAGCACCTTATTTTTTAAAAGATAAAACTTTGAGTTTGAGAATAAGTGGATTTCAGTTTCTTCAGAAATGCATCATTTTAAAAATTGGAACTTTCAATATAGTTAGATTAGCAAATTAGAAGGTTCACTTACTTAGGTGAACAGAAAGCTTGGAGAACAAAAGTAGTATGTTAATAGAATTTGGTTTTTCCAAAATGTCCCCACAAAGTAATTTTTATACTTATATATGCTTTGGCAATATATTCCACATTACACATGCTAAAAAAGTAATACAAAAGGTTGTTTCTACAAATGAACTTCAAATCCCCTTTAACAGATACAAAATAACAATTGGGATAAAGTGATAAATGTTCCTGCCTAATTTAGGAACATTTTTGATAGGTGAAGTGACTGAAAGCTTAGTTGTTTCCATTTGTACAAGAAGCTTTACAATTTGGATGTTTTTCTGAACTTTGTAAGCTATGATTTCTTGCTCCTTTGTTAAGTTCCAAGTTCACGTAAACTGCTAGCATAGTGTGTCTTTAGAAACAGTGTTCAGAAGTATTGTTTTAGTTTCAATCCAATACTGTTGTCTATTAAGGTTTACATGTTTCCAAGATGAACATTCATGATCTTTTTTCAAATCTCTGATTCTAAAATGTCGTATAAACCATTTCAATTAGAATAAATTGAGATAAAGTTATTTTATTCACAGTTATTCTTGTAGAACAACTTGACATGGGGAGTTCTTGGAAGGTGGTACCCTCAACTGGTCTATTTTTACTGTCATTAAAGAGAAGTCAAAATATGGCTCACCGGCTACAGAACCACAACATTGTTAAATGAAGCATTTTCTTTAGTGGATAAAAACTGAATGTGCTGATAGCTATCGTGACTCTAGAATTCCATGTAAAGCAGATACTTTTTCTTTCTTTTAATTTATTTATTTATTTGAGACAAGATCTCACTCTGTCACCCAGGCTGCAGTGCAGTGGCATGATCATGGCTCACTGCAACATCCACCTTCTGGGCTCAAGCAATTCTCCTGCCTCAGCCTCCCAGGTAGCTGGGACTACCGGCCCATGCCACCATACCCAGTTAATTTGTGTATTTTTTTGTAGAGATGGAGTCTCTCCATGTTGCCCAGACTGGTCTCAAACTCCTGAACTCAAGCAATCCACCCACTTTGGCCTCCCAAAGTTTTGGGATTACAGGCATAAACTACCACGTCAGGGCTGTAGGTGTTTTTTCAATTCAAGTGGAGATAAATTTAATGATTGAAGCATCCAAGGTGAACTGGTAGTTAAAAAAAAAAAAAAAAAAAGAAGAAGTGGATCTCAAAGCAACGGCCCATGTAGTTGTTTCTCTAGGTGTTTTAAAGATCACCTACATAAGAATAACTTGGGGGCACTGGTTAAAAATTTAGACTTCTGCAATAAAATCAAGCATAGAATCTCAGGTGAGTAGAGCTGTGATGAGAATGTGCTTATTGAACAAGCTCCCCAGGACATTCCTATGCATGCTAAATCTTGAAAAACACTGACTTTAAAATGCTTCATTCAACTGTGTTGTGGCCCTGTAACTGGTCAGTCACTGACTTAGAGAATAGTTTTGGGGTTTATTTCATAGTTTTCTTTAGTCTACATGGACTGGGCAGATGGAGCACTTGCTTTCTGAACATGAAAATATTAAAGAAGACATCAATACTTGAAATGATACTCATGCTTAGCATTATTAACTTATAGTTAGACATGTTTGCTAAAATGATTGAATTCAGTCTCCAGACTGAGAATCATGGTTTCAAAATCTGGGAAGGGTCTGAGTTTTCACTCTGCTTTTAAGCTGTCTGCCACAGCTTCATGGATGCTGGTAGACAGGAGACTACTGGGTCAAACACTTTAAGATGGTCAGCTTAGCCTGGATTATCCATGTGGTCCTGATCTAATCACATGAATCCTTAAAAATGGAGAATCATTCCTGGCTGGTGTCAGAAAAAACACCTGGCTGGTGTCCATCTTTCTTTCTGGATAATCTACAATAAACTGTCTATTTCAAGGTCTCTGACCCAGTAGTCTCAGGGCTGGAGAAGAACCACCTTGCTGGCCTTGAAGATAGGGGAAGGAGGCTGTGTGCCAAGAAATGAGGACAGCCTTAAGAAGCTGGAATAGGCAAGGAAATTTTTTTTTTCCCTAGAGAGTCTAGAAATAATACAGGTCTGCTGACATCTTGATTTTTTCCCAGTGAGATCTAGGTCTATCTTCTGACTTCCAGAACTGTAAAATAATATAATTGTGTTGTTTTAAACCACAAAATTTGTGGTAATTTTTTTTTTTTTACAGCAGCAATAGAAAACCAATACAATCAGTAGCCAGAGTGTCAACATTTTGGTGCAATTCCCCAAGCTTCAATTCCCACAGGGTAATGTAAAGAAGGCCAGGCAATACCTACTTATGCAGGTTGCCTTACAGGAGAGGAACCTTAAGTTTAGGGAACTTGAGTCTTTTGTAATGAGAAGTAATCATGCCTGTGCTTTGTCGCAGAGAGAGACACTATTTCTGTCTCTCAAAGTCATTTACTATACGAACAACCTTGAAAAGTTTGAAACAAAGGGCAACTGGTGTCTCACTTGCAAGATGTGCAGAAACACAAAAGACCCATGGAGAATTGTCTTCCAACACAAGATGCCACCCAAATTCATTACTCAAGTGTTTCTGCAACATCATGGAGTTTTCGTAATTCAAACTGAGTGACTTTGTGCAGTTTTAAGCATAACAATAGGTGATGAAATTAATAAAAGTTGATAGAGCTGTATAAGAAATAATCTGCTAATGAGATTTTTAAAATCCATTATTATAAGATCAAAATTAATATGAGCATATGCTGGGCTTGTTATATTTCTAGTGGTAAACACACATGCACACACAGAGAAATATACCTTTATTAATGAAATTGCTACAGCAAGGAAATTTCATTATTCCTAACTTTTTGGACTATAAAAACACTTTTCCACTTGAAACAATTGTTGTTATTATGGAATTTTTTAATAACAGAAGGTTTCTCAGTATTCTCACTACCAAATTATAGCAAAAGCAGACTGTGCTTTTTAGATAGTAAGATTTATTTTTCCATAAAACTTAGAAAATACATTTTATTGGAATCTTGGTTAAATTGGCCAGAGTTGCAAAGGAATGAGTATGAATTGCATTTTTCAGTAAAAGCAGCTGAAAATACCTAGTGTATGATATACTTTCTTGTCTTTTTTTGAGTTGATAGGCTAAATTAAGCCCTAATCACTC
This sequence comes from Mandrillus leucophaeus, assembly GCF_000951045.1. Lineage (NCBI taxonomy): Eukaryota > Metazoa > Chordata > Mammalia > Primates > Cercopithecidae > Mandrillus > Mandrillus leucophaeus. The sequence continues at coordinate 13,553 of NW_012102224.1, read as the reverse complement.
ATTTAGAAGAACCATTTTACATATTCTTGCTATTATTAAATGAAATCGTATCAATAAATAAAGATATATTTTCAACAGCAGTAGAAAATATACGGGGTCATGCAATTTACCTCATAAACATTACAGTCACCATGGTTACCATTGTAGTCCCTAAGTCTGAAGGGCCTCCATTCTGCTCAGTTTAGCTAATGTTTATGAAATTCCTTCTAAGTCACCTTCTACCAAAATATACTTATCTAGGTCTGCCCCTGGGAATGTCCAGGAAACTCTATGTCCTCTCAGTATTTTGAAGAAAACATTCACATTTACCCTTCAGTCTCTTTGGAGACTAAAATCACACTAGAGAGCAATTTAAGAACTGACCCTCAACCGTTTTAGCAGAGAAGAAGAACGTTCTGCTTCTGAAACTCTAATTTGGATACCCATCTTTGATTCCCACTGTGCTATTTGTTCAACTGTTGCCTCTCTCTATCTCTCTATACTCTATCTCAAGCCTGTCTCTCTATACTCTGCTTTGTGATGCTTGAGCTGGGATACTGCAAACCCCTTTTCTGCTAGAAGCTGCTTCATGTTAGTCTTTACCCATAAGCGGTGTTATCTGGATACCATATAGCTTAAGTTGGAAGGGAGGAAGAAGGCTAGAGGAGGAATAAGGGACTGTTCTGTGGGAACCCACATTTAAGCTTCTATATTTTAATATTACAACCTCTTTCTTTTCTCACCCAGTCATAAAAATGGTAGCTGCTTTCTGCAGTTACTACCTCTCAGACGTTTCTAGGTTCCCTTTTGGTCTTTTATGTTCTCTAACAATTAAAAATTATTAAATTCTTTATTTTAAATTATTTTATTTATTTAGAGACAGAGTTTCTCATCCAGGCTGGAGTACAATGGCACCATCCTGGCTCACAGCAACCCCTGCCTCCTGGGTTCAAGCGATTCTCCTGCCTCAGCCTCCCGAGTAGCTGGGATTACAGGTGCCCACCACCACGCCTGGCTAATTTTTGTATTTTTAGTAGAGACAGGGTTTCACCATGTTGGCCAGGCTCATCTCGAACTCCTGACCTCAAGTGATCCTCCTGCCTCAGCCTCCCAAAGTGTTGGGATTACAGGCATGAACCACCACGCCCAGCCAAAATTATTTCTTTTAAAATAATTGTTGTACTTTCACGTTCTGACTGGACCCTGACTTATACAATGTCCACTATTACTATGAAACATTCCAGAGTTAATTCTGGGTGAGAACACATAAAATTTTGGAATAAATGGTTTCCAGATCACATAGCCCTTGCATAGTCCACAGATTTTTGGATGTTTGACACAAGAAGTCACATGTTCAGTAAACATAAATTGAACACCAACTGTTTCTCAGGCACAATGTTTAATGAGAGGTGAAATTTGTTCTCAAGTCATTCGCATGCAGGAGAGTGATAAGGGATAGTGATAAAACCTTGTTAAAGATGAAGCTGGAAAGGTGGAAGGGATCAGATCATGAGGAGACCTTTCTGTACTGCTTAGAAGTTTTACTTCAAACAGACAGAAGAGGAGAACTATTGAAGGCATTCAAGACAACTAGGACACCATTATACTAATGTTTACTCAAGACTTGGATTTTCAGAACCTAAACACCCCAGTGAAACCAGGACTCAGATAGAAAAATTGAATGTTATCGATACATTCCTAAGGCTTCTCCCACATCCGTTTAGTCACTGTCCCCACCAAAGGTAACCATTATCTTAACTCCTCTTTTTTCAAATTTATATATTTAATTTATATGACCCTGAGCTAGTTTGGCCTGTTTTTGAATTTTATGTAACTTGAATGAAACAGTATTGAACTATTTTGTTTCTAGTTTCTCTGGCTCAACATTGCTTGTGAGATGCATTCATGATCTTCTATAGATTTGCTTATTCTCATTGCTATGTAGCCTTCTTTTGTGTGAATATTCCACAATTTATTCACATTCTATTGTTGACGAACCTCAAGGTAGTTTCCAGTTTTTAGTTTCTATGAGTAGCTCTGCTAAGAAAACTCTTGTTTATATCTTTTTGATGAATTCACATATACATTTCCATTGCATATATACTAAAGAAGTGGGCTTGCTGGGTAAGTGTATGTTCAACTTCAGTAGATACTGACAGAGTAGTTGTACCAGTTCACCCTACCAGCAGCAGTATATGAGAGCTCTAACTTATTCCACGTTTTTGCCAACATTCATATTGTCCCTCTGTTGCATGTTAGCCATTTGAATGGGTCTTTAGTTGCATCTTATTTTGATTTTAATATGTTTCCCAGATAAAGGATAATGTTGAGCATACTTTCGTATTTTATTGGATATTTAAGTATTTGAATATTTCCTTTATGAAGTGACTGTTCAAAAATTTTTCTTGTTTTATTATTTTACCATAGATTGTTTTGAAGTGTGCTATGTAACATCTAAATATTTGTTGACTTTCTAGATATTATATTCTTACTGATTTCTGATTTAATTACTGTAATCATAAAATGCAACTTGCATGATTTAGACCTTTTGAAATTAATTAGAATTTTTTGTATGGTCCTGAATATGTCCAAGTGTGTGTTATATGTACGTTTTTTAAAATTCTGTGTTTGCAATTGTTGGATGTAATATTTAAAAAGAAAAACATAAATTAGGACAAGTTTGTTGACAGTGTTTGTCACAGGTTGAGTTATACAAAAGCAGATACTGAGAATACATTTTCTGTGTAAGATACTTACTAAAGATCAACACTTGTGAATGGGGGTAAGAAAGGAAATCCTGCCATTTGTGATGACATAGATGAAAGTGGAGGACATTATGCTAAGTGCAAGCAGCCAGACGCAGAAAGACAAATACTGTATGGTCTTCCTAATATATGGAATCTAAAAAAGTCTAAATCATAGGAACAGAAGAGAATGGTGGTTGCCAGGAGTTAGGGGGGAGTGGTGGCAGAAATGAAGAGATATTAAACAAAGGCTACCAAGGGTACCAAGGGTATAACCTTTCAGTTATAAGATAAACAAGTTCTGGAGAATAATGTATAATGTATAATGTACATTATACAGAACAATGTATAATGTACATTATACATTGTTCTGTATAATGTACATTATACAGAACAATGTATAATGTACATTATACAGAACAATGTATAATGTACATTATACAGAACAATCCGTTTAGTCACTGTCCCCACCAGTATGAATGATGATGGAGGTGTCAATTGACTGTGATAATCATCACCCGATGTATATGTATATCAAACAATCACATTGTACACTTTGAATATATACAATCATTTTCAATTACATATTTTAAAGTAATACAAATAAATATTAGGCAAAGGGTAGAAGATGAATTACATTGCAGTCCCAACAAAGTCTCAGACAATCCTATGGGGCTCTCTGGAATGTATATGACCCATGGGAATTATATCTTAGTGGCCTGAAAGGCCTTGATTAGCCATTAGGTATGGGCCCTGGCCATGGTTAATAACTGGGTCTGGGTCTCACAGGTTAAGGCGTGCCCTTCAATGAGATGGCTCTCTGAAGCTGAGGCAAAATCTGAGGGAACTGACTTGGACAACAAATCCTCCCTTGAAGGGGTATTTGAGTAGTTCATCCTTGTGAGTGCCAGTGTTATTTAAATCTCTTGTATTTTTACTGATTTTGCATGTGCTAGTTCTCTTAATTTTGTTTCATGTGTTTTAAAGTTGTATTGTTAGGTATAAACTTCTTGATGAATTGAGCCTTCTATCATTACAAAATGGACCCTTGTTATCTCTGATAGTGCTTCCTGTCTTGGAGTCCATTTTATCTGTTATTTAATATAGCAACAACATTCTTTCTTATACTTAATGATTGTTTGGTATACCTTTCTCAGTTCTTCAAAGTCAACCAGTTTCTGTTTTCAATGTCAAGATGTATTTTTTTGTAAATAGCATGGAGTTTTGTCTTACTTTCAATCCGAAAATTGACCTTTTGAGTTTTTAGACAATTAAATGTTAATGTAATTATTGATATGGTTGAGTTTAAGTCTACCATGTTACTATTTGTTTTCAATGTGTCCTCTATTCTTTGTTCCTCTTTTCTTTCTTTTGGATTAACCAAATGTTTTTAGTAATCTATTGTATCTCCTCTATTTTATATCAAAATGCTTGTTCTAATGATAAATTATCTCGTTATAGTTTACCTTAATATTATAAGGAACTTACAATAGTATAATTCCATTTATACCTTCCTCAATAAGTTGACCTGGTAATTTTTTGCTTTATGCCAGACATTGTGTATGAGAAATTGTAGATGCTCTAGAAGATATCATCTTTTCCCAATAGAGTTAGCCATATTTTCAGGGAGGAAGAAAGAGTAAAGTCAGATTACCCTAACTCAACCAGGCGCTGATTACCTCAAAACTGCAATTTTCCCAAGATTCCGTCTTCCTCGGTTTTACATTCACTGTTAGTGTGTAACCCAGCATGGATTCCAACTTAGAGGCTAGTGAACTTACAAGACGTGCCCCGTTTGCTGAGTTCTGAATTTCAGTTCTGCCCTCTCAGCATTGTAAGACTGATATAAATTCTGTTATGCTTTTCTTCAGCAAGGCATAATGTAGTTTTCAAGGATACATACAGAGAAATACATCCCATCCCATTACGTATGTTTTTCTTGCAATTTAATGCTGACTTCAGGAAGCAGGACCTATGTTCCTTTGAATATGGGTGGAATTGCTTCCACGGTGAAAAAAATGCTATGTGATTTCTGTAACTAAGTTGTAAAAGGCAACATGACTTCCTTCCACCTGACCTTTTTGGGATATTCTCTCTTGGAACCAAGCCACAATCCCATAGAAAAGCCATAGGAAAGTGTTTAGATCGCAGCCCCCACCAAGGTCCAGTGTCAACTGCCAGACGTGTAAGTGGTGAGAAAATGAGCCTTCATATAATTCCAGCCCCGAGCCTTCACGCAGCCCCAGCTGACAATGAGTGAAGCAGAGACAATGTGATTGAGTGAAGCAGAGACAATGTGTCCCTCCCAAAACTTTCCCAAATAGCAGAATCGTGAGCAAATTAATGTTGCTGTTGTTTTAGCCTACTCAGTTTTGAGAAGCGTTGTTACTCAGCAATAGATAATCTAAACATGCAACTTTCTACGTAGCTTTTTAGCTTGAGACTAGCGCTGCCAAGTATTGGGAGTCACCAGTATTCCCCACGTTTCACCAGGATCTCAGCCCCATGTATCCTAGCTGCTTTGTCAGTCCCAAACTCCAGTCTTTGTTTCTTAAGCCCCAAGAGATTGCCAAACTCTCTCTGTTGGCTTCTTTGCTTCTTGACTGTAGCTTTCTGACAGAATCTGAGCGTCTCACCCAGTGCTAAGAAGCTGCAGATACCAGAATAGGGAAATGAGCTTATAGCATGTTGGCTTACCTCTCTGCACTTCCTTCACTCAGGGATCTTAGACTCTTAAATGAATCTTCTCTTGTTTATTTTTCTTTTTCATCTGGTTGTCGTCAATGGCAACATTAGCCCTCCACAATTACTCTATCAGGACTGAAAGTGGAAGTATATATCATTGCATATTAAAAATTATTTTTATTTTACTTTAAATTCTGGGATACACATGCTGAACATGCAGGCTGTGCCATGGTGGTCTGCTGCACCTATCAACCCGTCATCTAGGTTTTAAGCCCCGCATGCATTAGGTATTTGTCCTAATGCTCTCCTTCCCCTTTCCTCCAACCCCTCGACAGGCCTCAGTGTGTGATGTTCCCCTCCTTGTGACCATGTGTTCTTGTTATTCAACTACCACTTATGAGTGAGCACATGCAGTGTTTGGTTTTCTGTTCCTGTGTTAGTTTGCAAAGGATGATGGTTTCTAGCTTCACCCATGTCCCTGCAAAGGACATGAACTCATTCTTTTTTATGGCTACATAGTATTCCATGGTGTATGTGTGCCACATTTTCTTTATCCAGTCTATCATTGATGGGCATTTTAAAAGATCTCCCTAGTGTTAATGTAGAGAATGGGCTGGGGGAGACCAGAAGTAATGGACAATAATCTGGTTGGGAATTGATGATGGAGTGAGTTATAATAAAAGTAGCAGGGCTAGAAAAAAATATTAAAAGTATTTAATGAATGATTGGAGCATACAATTTGCACAGTTTGGTACGAGTATGAGGGACAAAAAAGTATTTGAGAGCTTTGTAAGATTCTCACGTGAACACTGTGGTATGTGTTAAGATTCACTTAGATAAAGCGTATTTCGCATAAGGGGTTGACACACAGAGATATTGTGTTAAATGTGAAACTCGTTCTGTTTCAGTTGTGGCTACAATATGTAGATGGAGATGGCCAATTGCCAGTAAATTTAAAATTCAGAACAGAAATCTCAACCACAAATAAAAAGACAATTGGGAGACCAGTTTATCAGTAGCACTTTGACACACAGAAGTGGATAAAAATCACCTTAAGAAAAGCATGTGGTAAGAAAGAAAATAGGTGAGCCTAGGAAAGAACAAACTTGCTTTGGCACCCCTTGGAAGGATGTAAAATGAAGTAAAACCACAAGCATCAGTTTCATGGTTCTCTTAATTTTCTCATATTGCTTTGCTTCTCCAATATAGACTTAGACGAATGTCTCTCAATGTGCAGAATACCCCTTTTTAAGTGAAAAGAGAGAAACATCTGAAAAGTGATATGAGTCAGAGGAAAAGAGCATAGTTTCCCGTGGTTCTCAATTTTAAACAATATAAAGTGGCTGAAATAACTTAGATAAATAATGATATGCCCATATTACAACCCATGCTTACAATCCTGATTGACAGGGAAAATCAAACACTCCAGAAAACATACAATCATAATTTCAGTGGATTCATTTCAAAAAGAAAAACTAAGTTAATAGAAATACTATGAAATATAGGTAAAGCAATAGTGGCAAAGAAAGGGAGAATGTATGATGTTATAAAAAGTTTATTACTTACAAATAAAATTTATTTTGGGGGAAATTACAATATGGAATGCATTCTTCAGTCTAATCCACAACCTCAACTACATGCTATAAATTGCTTGATTAAAAAATACTTGAAATTCTATTTTAACTCTATTCATATTGCGACATAGTAATTCAACATGTTACAGAGACTTTTAAAGACTACCATTTCTAAAAAAGATAAAAAATATTTAATCAAATAAGTTATGTAAATAAAATTATATGAAAATATATGCCATCTACAGTGGACAGCTTTGTTTATCAACCTATTTATTTCTCCTTCTTCTGGAATTAAAGTCTTTATTTTCAGCTGGGTGCAGTGTCTCATGCCTGTAATCCCAGCACTTTGGGAGGCCGAGGCGGGTGGATAACCGGAGGTCAGGAGTTCGAGAACAGCCTGGCCAACATAGTGAAACCTTGTCTCTACTAAAAATACAAAAATTAGCCGAGCGTGGTGGCACGTGCCTATAATCCAGCTACTCAGGAGGCTGAGGCAGGAGAATCGCTTGAACCTGAGGTGGAGGTGCGGTGAGCCAAAATTGCACCACTGCACTCCAGCCTGGGCGACAGAGTGGGACTCCGTCACAAAACATAAATAAATAAGTAAATAAATAAATAAATATCACAATATCTTTATTTTCCTTTAGACAACCAAATCTACTTACATATTTTTGGGGCCTTACTAGCTCGAGAGGCAAGCAAATGTCCTGTCAGTGTGTTGTATTTTCCTAGCCACAAGGTTTGGTTAAGGCATGATGAGGTAACCCAAAATTAGTATCAACCATATAGTTTTGCTGGAAACATTAGGAATGAAATGTTACCAGTGAGGATGCCAAGTGGAAATACATAAGCCTGGAGTTGCTTTTGTTCATCTTGTTATGGTCCCACTCATCCCCAATTGTTCAGGACAATCCTACTTCATGCCTGTAATCCCAGTGTATTTAGTAATAACGTTGTCCTGGTTTGGATAATAAATTACAGAGTAACTTTATTCTTTGAAGAAAACTTACCTAAGAAAACGTTTAAAATTAAAGAAAGCAAACCTGAAAGATGGAAAGTAACCAACAGACTGTTAACAATATCATTTGAGTAATCTGAGCCTGGTGTACCTGAGACTGGGTCTACCCTTCAATTTTTTTCTTCTATATGAGCAAAAGTAATAATAGTAATAAAATAAATAAATAAATAAAAAATATATATATAATCTTGTATTTCGTAATGGGGTTTAAGTTGGATTTCTGCCACTTGCAATTGAAACAGTACTGATTATTAATGTATGCTATGTTAAAAGTTTACTTAATGACAAGAAAAGGTACACATTTATACAGAGATTTACGTACTTCAAAAGGACATCTTCAGGATAAGAGGCTGAGACTTCTTTATTGTATTAAGAACCTAGAAACACTGACCATTCTTCTGATACAAAATCACTAAATCTTGGTTTAAGTTAATACTTTAATGTTAGTGATTTACAGGGGTCTTCTATTTGAAATACCATCACGTCTTTCATTATTAGCAACCCCTACTCATCTTTCAAGACTCAGGAAACAAGCCTTGTCTCCTCAAAGACGCTCAGTTGAACAGCCAGGTGGACAAACATGCCCTTCAAAGTGCCTCCATGCTACAGAACTCCGTGACCTCCATCATAATAACACCTACTATCTTATATTTTAAATTTGTTTTGTTGAGATGTGTTTTACGTATATTAAAATTCATCCATTAGAAGCATACAGTTCTGGTCAGGCACGGTGGCTCACGCCTGTAATCCCAGCACTTTGAGAGACCGAGGCGGGTGGATCACGAGGTCAGGAGTTCAAGACTAGCCTGGCCAAGATGGTGAAATGCTGTCTCTACTAAAAATACAAAAATTAGCCCGTCATGGTGGCAGGCACCTGTAATCCCAGCTACTCAGGAGGCTGAGGCAGAGAATTGCTTGAACCCAGGAGGCAGAGGTTGCAGTGAGCCGATATCTCGCCATTGCACTCCAGCCTGGGCGACAGAACGAGATTCCATCTCAAAAAAAAAAAAAAAAAAAAGCATACAGTTCTATGAGGGTTTTAATTTATTTTTAATTGATGAATAGCTATATATTTATGGAGTACAATGTGTTTTTTTTAATCTATGTATACATTGTAGAAAGATTACTTCAAGCTAATTAACACATCTATCACCTAACTAGCTTATACATTTTTGGTGATGAGAACATTTTAAAAATCTATATTTTTTAGCAGTTTTGAAAGTTAAAACACATTATTAACTACAGTCACCATACAGCCCATACAGGACAAAAAAATCACTAAAACATATTCCTCCAGTTTAACTGAAACTTTGTATCCTTTCATCAATATCTCCCCTTTCCTCATCCCTACCACCCCCACCTACTTCTAGTAATAATCACCTTTCTGCTCTTCGTTTCTATAAAATTGACTTTTTTAGGTTCAACGTATGTTTTGATAAATGCACACAGTCTTGTAACTACCATGAGAATCAATCAATATACAAAATAGTTTCACCGTTTTCCCCAGAGTTTCCTCTGTCCTCTTTACATTCAGTCTTCTTCCTCGACTCCAGCCCCTGGTAATTACTGATCTTTTTTCTGTTATCATACTTTTTTTCTATTCTGGAATTTCATATGAATTGGCAAAAGTTGTAGGCTTTTGTGTCTGCATTCTTTCTCTTAACATAATGCTTTCAAGATTTGTCTATATTGTTAATTGTATCAATAATTTATGCCTGAATAATATTCTTTTGTATGGATATGTTGTAATTTGTTTATCTGTTCACCTGTTGATGGACAATTGGGATGTTTTCAATTTGGGAGAATTTTAAACAAAATTGGCTTCAACATTTGAGTATATATCATTGTGTAGAATTGTGTTTCAATTTTTCATGTGTAAATCCCTCTCATATAATACACAAGTGAACCATATTAATGTAAGATATTAATAATAGAAGCTGAGTGCAAGGTATATGGGAACTCCCTGTACTATTTTCATTTTTGTAAATCTAAAACTATTCTAAAATAAAATATTTGTCTTACAAATGTATAAAATATTTGAATAGACACCATATCATCAAATAATACATATAAGTGGCAAATATGCACAGAAAAAGACACTCACCATTACTAATTATGAGCAAAATGCAAATTAAAACCTATTTATTTAGGTTTGCTTTAATATCTCTGTGACGATTTGCAGTTCTGCAGTTCACAGTGCCAGAAGATATACTTTTTGTTAAATTTATCTGTAGGTGGACTGAGTGTGGTGGCTCATGGATGTAATCCTAACACATTGGGAGGCCAAGGCAGGAGGATTACTTGAGGCCAGGAGTTCAGGACCAGCCTGGGCAATTTAGTGAGACTTTATCTCTACAAAAAAAAAAATTAAAAAAAAAAAAACAGAGTGTCATGGCACATGCCTGTAGTCTCAGCTACTCAGGAGGCTGAGGCGAGAGGCTCACTTGAGCCCAGGAGTTTGGGGTTACAGTGAGCTATGATGATGCCACTGCACTTCAGCCTGGGTGATAGAGCAGGACCCTGTCTCAGAAAAAATAAAAATAAAAATAGAAAACTTTAGATATTTTAGGACTTTCCACATAGACGAATATGTTGTCTACAAATACAGTTGTATGTTTGTCTTCCTTTCTACTAATCAGTATTCCTTGTATTTGTCCTTGCCTTATTGCACTGGCTACAACCTCCAGTACAAGGTAGAATAAAGGTATTGAGAGCAAACATCTGTGATTTCTTCATCATCTTAGGGGGAAAGCTTTCAGTCTTTCATCAGTAAGTATGATTTCAGCTGTTGGTTTTTGTAAATATTTTTTGGTCAGGTTAAGGAAGGTCCCTTCCATTTCTAGTTTCCAAGAGTTTTATTGTTTTTGGTAGGAATAGTTGGTAAATTTTGTCAGATGCTTTTTATGCATCTAATGAGATGATTTTGTGATTTTTAAAACATTTGTTTAATATGATGAATTATATCAATGTGTTTCTACTGTTAAACCAATCTTGTGTTCCTGGGATTAAACCTACTTTATCATAAAACATTATTTTCTTTATATGCTGCTAGACTCCATTAGCTAAAATTTTGGTAAGGTTTTTTGCATTTAGATTTACAAGAAATATGGACATATTGTTTTTCCTTTCCTTTCCTTATTTTTTTCCTTTTTTTTTTTTTTTTTTTTTTAAGACAGAGTCTCCCTCTGTTGCCCAGGCTGGAGTGCAGTGGCACTATCATGGCTCACTGCAGCCTCAACCTCGTGGGCTCAAGTAATCCTCAGCCTCCCAAGTAGCTGGGACTACAGTTACGCACCATCACACCCAGCTTATTTCCTTATTTTTTGTAGGAAATGTTGCCCAGGCTGATCTCAAAATGCCTGGGCTCAAACTACCGTCCTGCTTCAGCCTCCCAAAATGCTAGGATTACAAAATGCTGGGATTACAGGTGTGAGTCACCGTACCTGGCCTATAGTTTCCTTTTCTTGCAATGTCTTTTTCTAGTTTGGAGTAACAGTGGTTAACAGTGGGGAGATTTTTGACCACAGGGTATTCATTATACCCTTGGGATGATAAGGGCCTATCTCTTTTCACTTAATATTCAACATAAGAGACAACACACAGCAAATAAATGTACAAAAAAGAATGTAACCTTCCAAAAATATGAATTTGTATAACAAGATTTGCTTAATTTTTTCATCTATTTAGTATGAAATAAAATATAAAAATTAATGCCAATATGTAATGCAGAATATAAGTCCTAGGTAGGAGGACTTGGGCCACTTGTTTTGTTTTCGTTTTCCTCAGTGCTCTTTGCTTGAGTTTACCTGGTGTCTTCGCTGTTCTCTTTATCATCCACTGTCTTATGAATATGGTCACTCCTGCCTGCCAACTTAAACAGTCATTATGTAATTCTAAATTTAAAAGACTGTATCTTCTATACAATAGAAAAATTAAAGAGAAAAGAAGAAAAAAACAAATATTTAAATAATTGATAGTACATATAGGTTGCAATAGTATTCAATTACACTGTGAACTTTGACTATAGCTATGTCAAATTTATACCACTGGATGAAAACTGGAACAAAAAAAGAAAAATGAAAGGAGCTGCTGAGGTTCAGTGTGTCATAGGTAGTATTATCAGTATATCCTTTATTACCGCTATAACTTTATTTGCCTTGTAAATGTACATTAGAAAAAATTTATAAAACATATATAGTTACAAATTACTTTATTCTTAATCTAATTCATTTTTTTGTGATGGCATATTTCTTTCTTTGTTTTAATCTTGCTTTTAAAAATATCAGTTTTATGGTTAAATATTCCCAACTCTTCTTCCATATTACATGACAATTGCATTGACATGGGTCAGTATGCTTGGATTCATGGAACAATTGTGCACTACCATTGGTTTAGTAGATGAAATAGGCCTATTACAAAAGGAAATCACTGCAATTGGGGTAAAAGTCCACATTGCCTGAGCCCAGCATCTTCACCAGGCAAATACATATTGAAGATGAGAATATATATGTGAGTAAGGGTCCCTTCAGAGCTTTTGGAAGCCCATATATCCTGTTCTGTGCTCGATTTCTATTCATAAATGAAATATGGGCCAGGCATGGTGGCTCACGACTATAATCCCAGCACTTTTGGGAGGCCGAGGCGGGCTGATTACTTGAGGTCAGGGGTTTGAGACCAGCCTGGCTAACATGACGAAGCCCCGTATTTATGAAAAAAAAAAATACAAAAAAAAAATTAGCTGGGCATGGTGGCACATGCCTGTAGTCCCAGCTACTTGAGAGGCTGAGGCACAGGAATCACTTGAACTTGGGAGACGGAGGTTGCAGTGAGCTGAGATCGCGCCACTGCACTCCAGCCTGGGTGACACAGTGAGACTCTGTCTCAAAAAAACAAAAACAAAGCAAAATTAAATATGTACGTAGTGGTGTCTGGATACGTAAGGGATACCAATTCTGAATCAGTAGTTCCTCATCAAACATGGTTATACTACATGCAGCAAATTCATAAAAGTTATTGCATCAAAAAACACTCAGAAATAAACATATTTGTTATCCTTGACTCTGCAGAGTAAATATGGCCATGTCCAAAAACATTCCTGAATTTCTCGTGGTAAGTAACTAAATAAAGGATCAGTTATTCACTCATCTCTGGGGGTAAGAAACCAGTACCTGGGCCAGGCATGGTGGCTCATGCCTGTAATCCCAGCACTTTGGGAGGCCGAGGTGGGCAGATCACCTGAGGTCAGGAATTTGAGACCAACCTGACCGGCACTGAGAAACCCCATCTCTACTAAAAATACAAGATTAGCTGGGTGTGGTAGTGCATGCCTGTAATCCTAGCTACTCGGAGGGCTGAGGCAGGAGAATCACTTGAACCCAGGAGGCGGAGGTTGCAGTGAGGTGAGTCGAGATCGAGCTATTGCACTCCAGCCTGGGTGACAAGAGTGAAACTCTGTCTGAAAAAAAAAAAAAAAAAAAAAAAGAAACCAGTACTTAAACCATAGTACATCCTGAAATATCTTCTATCAGATTTTTCCAAGGTTTTAACAACAGT
>NW_012102223.1:25674-26016 GCF_000951045.1 Mandrillus leucophaeus | reverse complement strand
GGAGTCCTAAAACACTCAAACACAGCTTCTAACATTCTGTCTCAGAGTTGCACAGAATCCAAATCACATCATCGAAATATGTGTGAGATAGCTAAATCTCAGAAAAGCTTAGGCTACGTGACTTCAAATAATAAACTAGAAACTCAAACAAATCAGCAAGAAAAAAACAATATCATTAAAGAGTGGGCAAACAACATGAACAGACTTTTCTCAAAAGAAGATACACAATAAATGTTGGTATGGATGCGATGAAAAGCGAACATTTATACACTGTTCATGGCAATGTAAATTAATACAACCTCTGGAGTAAACAGAATGGAGATTTCTCAAAGAATTAAGAGT
>NW_012102223.1:18994-21659 GCF_000951045.1 Mandrillus leucophaeus | reverse complement strand
CAAGAATCACAATCTAACTATATTTGTGATGTGGAAAAAGGAAACTCAGATTGAGTAAAATGGGGATGGATTGAAAGAGATCAAAATTCTCATTTATAGACAATGTTCCAAAATAAGAAATCAAGAAGTAGTTATATAAGTAATATTTAACCAGAAGAAGGCATATGTCAACATAATTATGATTCTAAAATAATTATCCCTGTGGAGTTACAACTAGAAATGCAAGTGTAGAATCAGTTAATATTTCATAACATGTGTACTTATAACTTTGATAAAAGTTAATACAATAATTTAAAAATGAATGGGAAGTAAATAAGTGGAGAAAATATGATGTAGCCTCTATCTGAAAAATTCTAGCTGGGAAACTTTAAGGTGTGTAATAATCTTGTAGAAAACCTGAAAACACCAAAAACCAGCAACAACATAACAAATTCGCTGCAGATTCTCACATTGCCAGATATTCTGTAGTTCTTTATTTCTGAAATTCCTCAATTGGAAAACAAGACAATAATAATAGCCATAATAAAAGTTACATGCATGTAGTTTCATGAAAATGTGTTATATTCAAAATAATTACATTAAGAAGGCCAATATGATTTATTTAAATAACTTGCCATATTATTAGCAACTCCCTTAGGTGAAATTACAATATTTTTCTGTAAATAATGGTTTATTGTGAATAAAATTTAAAACATCATTATTAAACTTAGATATAAAGAGATATTCAAATCGTATTGTTGTGCAATTGCATTTCTCTACTGCTTTAACAAGTGTTATGAACTATAAAACATATTTGACATCAATTATTAGAAATTTTAGAACCAATGAAGTAGTCTTCATTTATTATTACATGATATATGTTCAAGTAAAACAGAAGTATACTAAATTTGAGCCCCAGTCTCCTTTTAACTGTTAAATTTTAAGATTGTAATTAAATGGATATCCTAACAAATAGAACAAAGATTCTAATTAAATAAAGTATAATGCAATCCCATAAATGTTTAAAGTTGGTATATCCCAACTACACATATTTTTTAAATTATACGTATGTTCCTTTTTCTACCATCTGTCATCCATGTATATATATATTGGAACAAGTTTAATGCAATTGCCAATATTGGGGCATATATGTTGTGATTTCTTACACATATACAAATAGATATGCAGATATATACCAGTACTGGAGTAGAGTTGTTATTTAAATTTATTATATTTTCAGTCAGTTCTCAAGATGCCACAGTCTATATAATTTTTTATTAATAGTAGATTTATTTTGTGTCTTTAAAAAAATATTTTGTGGATACATAGTAGGTGTATACATGTGGCACATAAGAAGTTTTGATAGAGGTGTACAATGTATAATAATCACAGCATACATAACAGGGTATCCATCCCTGAAATAGTGTACCTATTCTGCATTTGTCCTTTGTGTTACAAGCAATCCAGTTACTCTCTTTTAGTAATTTCAAAATGTAAAATTAAGTTTTTAAGTTATTGTTAACTATAGCCACTCTGTTGTGCTATCATATAGTAGATTTTATTCATTATTTTTAACTGTGTTTTGTATCCATTCATCCACTCTCACTCCCCCACTACCCGTCCCAGCCTCTGGTAACCATCCTTCTACTCTTTACATCCATGGGTTCAATTATTTTGATTTTTAGATCCTACTGATAAGTGAGAAGATGCAATGTTTGTCTCTCTGTTCCTGGTTTATTTCACCTAACCTAAAAATCTCCACTTCCATCCTTATTGTTAAAAATGACAGGATCTCATTCTTTTTTATGGCTGAATAGTACCCCATTGTGAATATGTGCCACATTTTCTTTGTCCATGCGTCTGTTGATGGACACTTAGGTGGCTTCCAAATCTTAGCTATTGTGAACAGTGCTGTAACAAACACAAAAGAGTAGATATCTTTTTGACATACCGATTTCCTTTCTTTTGAATATATACCCAGTACTGGAAATGCTGGATGATATGGAAGCTCTATTTTCAGTTTTTTGAGGAACCTCCAAACTGTTCTCCATCATGTTTGTACTAATTAACATTCCCACCAACAGTGTACAAGACTTCTTTTTTCTCCACATCCTCACCAGGACTTGCTATTGCCTATTTTTGTTTTTGGCTGTAAGCCATTTTAACTGGAAAATATGTATCATTGTAGTTTTAACGTGCATCTCTCTGGTGATCAATTATGTCGAGCACCTTTTCTTATGCCTGGTTGGCATTTGTATGTCGTCTTTATTTTGCAGCTTTAAAATACCACTTGAGAAAACTGTCCTTATTTGCAAATTCTCAGAATATGACCAGTAATAAACATAACGTAAGGTTTAAAAAATAACAAATATTTTATTTTCATATTCCTCTTCAGTTTGGTTTCTGTTGCTTACTCTAATATTCAAACTGTGATATTAGTTTCCTTCTTTATAAAGTCATAATTCAGCAAAAATTATTTCTAAAGATTTTTAGTCATAATGTAATATGTATGCACATTTATAAAGTGGTTGCTAACTATATTAGAGAGTTAAATTTTCTGAACACATACAAATAATAATAACATATAAACAATTAAACAAAAACAACAGGTAAAAACTTCAACAGAATCAACTAAAACATGTATCTGGTCTAGAATTGTTCCACTGATTTAAACTGGAAAAAGAAA
>NW_012102223.1:15229-17234 GCF_000951045.1 Mandrillus leucophaeus | reverse complement strand
ACTCTCCAAATAAAAACAATAATAAAATATTAGTTTTGCTTAACATGAAGCTGTGTAAAACAAAACTCACTAGTCCTGTCTTTAGAAGAGAGAAAGTCTTTGACTGATATTTACTCTTCTCTTGAAATCCCCTTTCTTAAATACAATTATATAAAATTAACAATACTCAAATGCTTATGTAAATGCAATTAATATTATGTTATAATAAAGCAATGAGAGAAGCAAAGCCACAGATATTTGCTTAATATATGTACATATATGCACAGATATATTCATAACAAAACCAGGAGAAAATACTTAGAACAAGTTACAGTCCTCATTTCTGCAACTGGTCATCTGGTTGTAGCTGGTATTTATAACTATCTTCTACTATTCTTTCTGTATTCCTTTTGTCTCCAGCAAGCAACTTAGCCAGTCATGGTTCTTTACCTGGTGGAGTGACCCAAGGTTGCATTCCTGAAGAGTCTGAGCTATTCATAGTCTTGCCTGAATTGGGTTATTACAGTTTCCCATAGACCTTAATCACATGGCATAATTGTAAGATTCTCCCTTGGGCCTGAAAGCTTAAGGGGATGAGTACTCCTGCCTTCTCAGGCCCAGTCTCAAGGTGTAAGGCCACTTGCATCAGCAGCATGTGTCGGTAAGATAGCGGAAGCAGGAAGAGAGCCGGCAGGAAGACAGCTATGCTGTGCAGAAGATGCATACCCCTGAAGATGGAGAGAGAGGCCATCCAGGTACAACACAGTAGTTATGTCAGAGTAGGACACTTCCTGTTTATAGGAGACTGTAAACCCTTTGCCCCGTCCTCATTTGGGGCTGATGCCATTTTAGGCCTCATCCCACCTGCACCCAGGCACTCATTAAAACAGCATGTTACTCCACACCTGTAGTGCTATAACTGTCCACTTTTGAGTGGTGCCTGCATATAGTTTAGAACCATCTCTAAACCAGGCCCCAGTCTTTTCTTCCTTTGTGAACTGATCAGAAGATAGGCTTCATGTTGCCATAGGTGTAGGCTGGGAGAGAGAAGGTAGCATAGCAGGAGTAGAAACCATGGGCATTTTGGCCACTTCTTCATTTAAGTTACTCATACCTTTAGGATCTGCTCAGACTGGATCACATGTGTACCCATTCCATTTGATGATGGAGTGCTGATGTGCACACCCAACTTTACGACTTAGGGGGTCAGGTAATATCCGGTTCATGATGGGCAGCCCAAGTGTCACAGTAAATTGGTGGTCCATGGTCAAGCCTTCAACTTCTACTAAGATCTAGTAGCAGAGTAAAATCTCTCTCTTAAAAGATGAGCAATTATGTGCAGATAATGACAGGGCCTTTCTCCAAAATCCCAAAGGTCTCTACTGTGATTTACATATACAGACCTGCCAAAGGCTCCAAACAGCATCCAAGTACCATTAGATCAACTGGATCATAATGGCCAGGTTGCAGTGTAGCTTCCACAATAGCCTAGACCTGTTGCAATTTTTCTCCTGGTCTAGGCCTCACTCAAAACTACCAGCTTTTTGGGTCACTTGGTAGATGCACCAGAGTAACACATCCAAATGAAGAGACTGTGCCCTTCAAAATCCAAACAGGTCTCTAGGTGTTGTGCCTTTTTCTTGGTTGTAGAAGGGGTCAGATGCAACAACTTACCCTTCAGTTTAGAAAGAATATTTCAACATGCCTTACACCAATAGAGTCCTAGAAACTTCACTGAGGTAGAAGGACCCTGAATTTTAGTTAAGTTCATTTCCCATCCTCCAACATGCAAATATCTTACCAATAAATTTAAGGTCGTTGCAACTTCATACTCATTAGGTCTAATCAGCATAATGTCATCAATGTAATGGACCAATACGATAGCTTGTGGAATGAAAAGATACTCAAGTTCCCTGTGAACCAAATTGTTACGTAGGGTTGAAGAACTGATGTTCTTCAGGGACCCCAAACGGAGAGACCGCCTGAAGCCATGACAGAAGAATATAAATTGTGAAGATTTCATGGA
>NW_012102223.1:11680-12849 GCF_000951045.1 Mandrillus leucophaeus | reverse complement strand
TGTTGCCTCAGGACCCTGTGATGATTGCGTCAACTGCACAAATTGTTTATAGAGCTTGTGTGTTTGAACAATATGAAATCTGGGCACCTTGAAAAAAGAACAGGATAACAACAATGTTCAGGGAACAAGGGAGATAAGACTTTAAACTCTGACTGCTGGTAAGCCAGATGGAACAGAGCCATATTTCTCTTCTTTCAAAAGCAAATAGGAGAAATATTGCTGAATTCTTTTTCTCAGCAAGGAACATCCCTGAGAAAGAGAATGTGTCCTGAGGGTAGGTCTATGAACAGTCCCCTTGGAGGCGGCTGTCTTTTACGGTCTTTTAGGGATGAAATAAGCCCCGGTCTCCTGTAACTCTCCCAGGATTATTAGGAGGAGGAAATTCCCACCTAATAAATTTTGGTCAGACAGGTTGTCTGCTCTCAAACCCTGTCTCCTGATAAGATGTTATGACAATGCGTGCCTGAAACTTAATTAGCAATGTTAATTTTGCCCCATCCTGTGGTCCTGTGATCTTGCCCTGCCTCCATTTGCTTTGTGATATTTTATTACCTTGTGAAGCATGTGATCTCTGTAACCCACACCCTGTTCGTACACTCCCTCCCCTTTTGAAAATCGCTAATAAAAACTTGCTGGTTTTACGGCTCAGGGAGTGTCATGGAACCTGCTGACATGTGATGTCTTCCCTGGAAACTCAGCTTTGAAATTTGTCTCTCTTGTATGCTTTCCCTTTATTTCTCATACCAGCCGAGATGCTTAGGGAAATAGAAAAGAATCCATGTTAAATGTCGGGGGTGGGGTTTCCCCCGATACACTTGATATACCACTGATGTTGGGCTTTAAAGATGTATTACTAGGTTTTCCAGATGAAGGCAAACTGCTTCTGGTGAGCCTTGTAGACAGGATTGTTGAAAAAAGCACTTGAATGATCAATAGTTGCATACCAGGTACCAGGAGATGTGTTAATTTTCTCAAGCAATTAAACCACATCTGGTACAGCAGCTGCAATTGGAGTCACCACTTGGTTAAGCTTATGATAATCCACTGTCATTCTCCAGGATCCGTCTGTCTTCTATTCATTAACCATCACATTTTTCAAACACTATTTCAATTAATTTCTAGGTCACTCCTGCCCCGATTAATGGCTTATAACTGTAGGAAATCCATGC
>NW_012102223.1:8389-10405 GCF_000951045.1 Mandrillus leucophaeus | reverse complement strand
CTTTTCACATATCACATTTGCAAATATTTTCAGTACTAAAATTGTATCCTATCTTTAATAGTTGTTGAATTTAAATTGGGCTTCTATCAACTTAGTTTTTATTCTCCACATTAGTGCAGCAGGATTCAGACAGCTTAATATATAATAGAATTAGTGAAGACCTGTGTAGCTCCATCATTACTGACTTGTGGGTGTCATAATGCAGCTCTGATTTTAACAGAACTCATACTAGAGTTCTATACTGCTGGACATATATCTGTAGTTATACCTTGCACATTATAGATCATTATGTAACATTCTCCTTGAAATACGTTTCAAATAAGAGCAGAATCATATTAAGTGTTCTGAAAATAGTCAATTTACATAAGAAAGCATTGTCATACCAATACAAAGAAGGAATGGTGTAAGAAAACTGCCTTTATTAATAGAAAATTGAAAGAGAACATTTTACATGCAAGATTTGGAAAACATCCCAGAGTCAAGTCATGTATAGAGAACTCTGAACCATGTTAAAGCAGGAAGGTTTATTTTCTCGTAACCTTCAATAACTAAGGATTCTATTGCGAGTCCTTCTAATGACTCACTGAAAAAGGTTATAGAAGGTGAATGTAGAGGTTACATAAATCAGATGTACTGATTCATCTATTTTGAACAGGAAGGAAAAAATAAAAATAAAACAGAAACCAAGTTAATGCCGTTAGTTAAAAGGCCCAACAGAAATAGATACTTTTCTAAAATCAAGTGTGCCCATATTTGTACTATAGTCATCTTTTGAATAATTTGGCTTTTTGGCTTTCCTCTGCTGGCATATTTGTGATAGGAATAGATGACAAATCTCACCTTACTTTGAAAAAGTATGCTTTTCCCAAATTCCTTCATCAATCTTGTGTATATACATATGTGTGTGTTTATACAAATGTATGTATATCTATGCACAGATATATCCAGATATAGATATATACTTTTTCTATAAGAGGATAATTTAGTTTAAAATAAGAAAATGTCACTAATTTTCTTTTGGTCTAGAAGTTCTGTACAAATAAGTAATTAGCACATGAATTCCTACTCTGTGGATTTCTTACTGTTCTTCCAAGTATTCAGGGAGTGTTTGTGCTCTATCAGGGGAAGTGTTGTATGTACTTTTCCCCTGGTTAAAAATGAAAATAAGTGACAGGTCCTGATGGGATCGGTTTCTTCCTACAGCAGGTGTGTGGTATGAAAGCAAGAGCCTGAAAACTCTCTCCTGAGAGTAGCAAGTTTTAAAAACACTACTGCTTGGTTCAGTAAAATGCCAAGGCCATGACAAATGGGCAAGATATCCATATTTGAATCTCTATTACTATCTGCTAATTACCTTATACTTCAAAATATATATTTTTACAGAGACCGTAATAAGTTTGTTTAGTCGTGCACATAGAAGTGAAATGAAGTGTTAGAAAATAAAAGGAAGAATAAAGTAGTTGGGCCATAAAAGGTGGGGAACAAATGCTAAGAAAAGAACAATCTTGAGGAAGGTGTTTGAGTTACTATAATAATCACCACCAGTGGGTAGATGCCATTATTACTGGCCAGTATATATGATTTAAAATATTAAGAAAAATCAGACCCAACAGTATGCAATAGAGAAATGAGAGAACCATTGATCTCATCTGCTGGGTCTTCACCTAAATTTTGCTTCTAAAATTCTTCTTCTCTCACCTGATAAAGCTTAATTGTAAAGGCATTTAATCCAGGTGAATTGCTGTAACTCTTTTGTAGGTAGACAGACAAATGTGAATTATAATATTCTTAAATACGTCTTATTTATTTTTTCTATTTATTGTACTGGGGTGTGTATGTGTGTGAAAGAGAAGGATTGTTATGTCCTAGAAATAGTATTTTGTAAACATAATTTCATTTATTTTCACAGAATGTACATTTTCTAAGTTTCAGTTGAGAAAATGAGTTTCAAATGGGTTAAATAATTTCTTCAAAAATACTTTCCCTGTACTTGTTAAATCATTTCGAGTATCTTAG
>NW_012102223.1:4892-6829 GCF_000951045.1 Mandrillus leucophaeus | reverse complement strand
TTAAGTATACAACTTAAGAAGACATAAAAATAATACATGATTCAGAATTAATATATGTACATGGAAAATCACATGTGAGGTATTCAAAGCAGGGTGAATTTCCAAGAGTGTGTCTACTTTTTAAGTGCGGATATGGGTAACTTTTGGATGTATACTTTCTTCTGATTCTATAATCCCAACTCATTACCAGCAGATCCAGCTATTTTATAAATAGGGTCTAGGGTGGATTTCTAACAATGGCAGGATGTCCCCAAAGGGATTTCTGAGATCTCTGAGGCTTTCAGTTCTCGAGTTTAAGGCACAGTGTTTAGGTGTCATTTTCTCGAGTTTTAGAATAGAGTCTAAGGAACGGAAGTCTGAAGTGGCTAAGTTCTATGGCAGATCAAAGGAAAACACATGAATCTGAGGCTGTTTGAAGTGGTCAGACTGGCCCTGCTGAATGGATACTACCAGGATCTAGAAAAGTCCTGACTTACTCACCTGCTTTGCACTGGCGTCCTGAAAGTCCGTGGTCTTATTTATACCAGTTTCATTATTGCTCTGAATTTTCATCCTTGCAAGCTTTTAAAGCTGTCTGTATTCAAACAACATACAGTAGCCTCAGAAATAAGAGGCCCCTTACCATTCTCAATAGAGAGGTCTGTAATGGCGAGGTGCAATGATTTGAAGGCTATCTCCAAAACTTATGTTGAAATTTAATTTCCATCTTGCTGGTGTTAAGATGTAGGACTGTTAAGAGGTGATTAGGCCATGGGGGCTCCACCTTCATTAATGGATTAATACTGTTATCAATGGAGTGAATTCATTGTCATGAGAATGGGTTAAAGTAAAAGTGAGTTTGGCCCTCTCTCTCTTGCTTGCTCTTGTGTTTTCTTGTCCTGCCTTCTGCCATGGAGTGATGTGGCACTAAGGTCCTTATGAGATGTGAGATCCACACTCTTAGACTTCCATGTCTCCAGAACCATAAAGTAAACAGGCTTATATTGTTAATAAATTACCCAATCTCATGTATTCTCTTATAGTAAAACATAATGAACTAAGACAAAAAACTGGTTCACAGAAGTGAGGCTGTTGCTATAACAAATACCTGAAATGTGAAAGTAACTTTGGAACTAAGTCATCGTTAGAAGCTGGAAGACTTTGAAGGAGTATGCTAGAAAAAGTCCAGAGTGCCATGAATGGAGTGTCAAGGGTGGTTCTGATGAGGGCTCAGAAGTAAATGAAAAAGGTAGAGAAAGTCTACAACTTCTTAGAGAAGAAGTTCTCTAACGTGATCACTTAAGTGGTCATGATCAGAATATTGGTGGAAGCATAGACAGTAAAGGCCATTCTGATAAGGTCTCAGATGCAAAAAGGGAATGTCTTATTGAAAAATAGAGAAATGCCCATTCTTGTTATGAAGTATTAAAGAACTTTAATGAATTTTGCACATGCTGTACGGCTTTATGGAAAGTGAAATTTCAGAAAAATGAACGGGAATATCTAGTGAAATAAGTTTCTAAGTAAAACATTGTAGAAATTGTCTACATACCTTTAACCACATAAAATGAAAAGTGAGATAATATAAAAGACTTAAAGCTACAATTCATAATTAAGAGAGAAATGGCACGGAAAGATTTTGAATATTTTCAACCTGGTCTTGTAAAGAATGAAAGAGCATACTCAGGAGCACAAACCAAGGACGTGGCCAAGCAACTATCTGCTAAAAAGATTAGTACAGAAAGAAGGGATCATAAAAATAATGGCAGAATGTCCCTAAAGGGGTTTTTGAGATTTTTGAGGCTGCTTTTTTTATAATGGTTC
Source organism: Mandrillus leucophaeus (assembly GCF_000951045.1). Classification (NCBI taxonomy): domain Eukaryota; kingdom Metazoa; phylum Chordata; class Mammalia; order Primates; family Cercopithecidae; genus Mandrillus; species Mandrillus leucophaeus. The sequence continues at coordinate 5,026 of NW_012102223.1, read as the reverse complement.
CAGAACTGGAGGAAGGCAGAATAGTTTGCAGAGACAGGCCCAGGTCACCCTCTAGGACAAGCTGCCCATAATCACCCCATGTCAATGCTCCACAAATTTTAGCACAGCTCCTTGGTTGCTCCAATCACAGCTCA
>NW_012102223.1:0-2541 GCF_000951045.1 Mandrillus leucophaeus | reverse complement strand
TGAATTCCTACTCTGTGGATTTCTTACTGTTCTTCCAAGTATTCAGGGAGTGTTTGTGCTCTATCAGGGGAAGTGTTGTATGTACTTTTCCCCTGGTTAAAAATGAAAATAAGTGACAGGTCCTGATGGGATCAGTTTCTTCCTACAGCAGGTGTGTGGTATGAAAGCAAGAGCCTGAAAACTCTCTCCTGAGAGTAGCAAGTTTTAAAAACACTACTGCTTGGTTCAGTAAAATGCCAAGGCCATGACAAATGGGCAAGATATCCATATTTGAATCTCTATTACTATCTGCTAATTACCTTATACTTCAAAATATATATTTTTACAGAGACCGTAATAAGTTTGTTTAGTCATGCACATAGAAGTGAAATGAAGTGTTAGAAAATAAAAGGAAGAATAAAGTAGTTGGGCCATAAAGGTTGGGGACCAATTGTTAGGAAAGGACCGTTTTTGGGGAGGTTTTTTGGTTTCTTTTATTATTCCCCCCCGTTGGTAGATGCCATTATTACTGGCCAGTATATATGATTTAAAATATTAAGAAAAATCAGACCCAACAGTATGCAATAGAGAAATGAGAGAACCATTGATCTCATCTGCTGGGTCTTCACCTAAATTTTGCTTCTAAAATTTTTCTTCTCTCACCTGATAAAGCTTAATTGTAAAGGCATTTAATCCAGGTGAATTGCTGTAACTCTTTTGTAGGTAGACAGACAAATGTGAATTATAATATTCTTAAATACGTCTTATTTATTTTTTCTATTTATTGTACTGGGGTGTGTATGTGTGTGAAAGAGAAGGATTGTTATGTCCTAGAAATAGTATTTTGTAAACATAATTTCATTTATTTTCACAGAATGTACATTTTCTAAGTTTCAGTTGAGAAAATGAGTTTCAAATGGGTTAAATAATTTCTTCAAAAATACTTTCCCTGTACTTGTTAAATCATTTCGAGTATCTTAGCCTTTCTGTCTTGTAAATTATACTTCACTAGAGCTGTGTGTGCTACAGTATTTAAGCCTGCAGTAAGTTCTTTGTGGAACACTGCACTCAAGATTAAAAGGGTTTAAACATAGATTTATTTCCATAAATATATGCTTTGTTTTGAAGTAGAGCCATACAAAAATATCATCAAGAGAGTTTTTTTATTTAGATACAGGATTTTTAAAATGTCAAGTATACTGTTCACTAAGTTATTCTGATGTGGTTGTGAAAATCTTCTCATTATGAACTAGTGATTATGCTGTTACCATCACCAGGCTCATCACAAATCCATCATTTTCTTGTTTACAAGTAATCCTCTCCCCATGATTATCAGACCTGGGACCTCAGAGTTTTTTTTGTCTTTCCTTTCTCTAGATTTATGTCTAAGTAAAATTTTCCCAATTTCTTCAATAAGTTTTGGAAGCTAGGTTTCATTCTCATATGCAAAAAACTAAATTGCAGTAATATGCTGCATGTCAGTTTCTTCAAATGGATTGTAATGGGTTTCTGATGAAAGTTCATAAGAAAGTCTTTTGATATTACTCAGAAATTCATTTTATTATGAATTGTCACTAAATGATAAGATAATTCTTTGTCTCAACTAAAGACTTGACTTTTCATAAAAAAAGACTAATTTTCAATAAAAAATTAGATTATTAAGGCTAAGTTTAGAAATAAAGGACTGTATAAAGAAAGGAATCATAACTTTTGAATCCAGTTTGTAATTATTGCTATACTCAGAAATAAAGGACCATGAAGATAAAAATAAACTTTTGAATTGAAATTGTATTTATATCTGTGTCCACCCAATATTATTATTTAAAATAATCTCCAAGCTAGTGAGCATAGCAGAGATGATTATTAAAATTTTACATACACTACAATATAGCTAAATTAACATACAACTTCAAACCATATATAATTATACATAATTTTATTTGAATTGGAATGCACATTTAAGCAATCTAAAACATACACATTCAATTTAAATTAATTATATTCCTTTCTATATATGTTATTTCAGTGTTCTTATAATAAAGTATGTGTGTACACACCTATGTAAAATACATACAGATTTGATCCTTCACATCTGTGTGTTCTGTATTCATGGATTCAAATCAATGATGGATTAAAAAAAAACATTTAGGAGAAAAAATTCCACAAAGATCCAAAAAGTAAAACTGGAATTATGTATTCACCTAGTATTATGTGGAATCAATGCAAATGAAGTAATGTATAGGCATTGTATTACATATCATAAATAATCTAGATATAACTTAGAATTATTATGTGCATAGAATGCACATAGGTTACATACAAGTACTGAGTCATTTTAGATAAGGGACTGGGGCATCTCAGGCTTTTGGTATCCACTGGGGAACCCAATACCCCATGCATACTGAGGAACGACTATATTTAGATACAGATATATAAACTACATTCACCTAAAGATAATGTAATATAATTTTCATTGTATTCTTCATTTATAAGGATATTACTTATTCTTTAAGTATACAACTTAAGAAGACATAAAAATAATACATGATTCAGAATTAATAT
>NW_012102222.1:73132-74901 GCF_000951045.1 Mandrillus leucophaeus | reverse complement strand
ACCACGCCTGGCTAATTTTTTTGTATTTTTAGTACAGACAGGGTTTCACCGTGTTAGCCAGTATGGTCTCGATCTCCTGACCTTGTGACCCGCCTGCCTCAGCCTCCCAAAGTGCTGGGATTACAGGCGTAAGCCACCGCACCCAGTCATCTAGTCTGTATTTTCAAGTCCACATTCTTCATCTGAAGCACTGTATCAGGGACCCCCCTGAGTCTGCATGTTTTCAAATTCACAGTACACGGAACCAGTTTTTCTTTTTAATTTTTTCCTCAGTCAGAGTAGCCACACACAGTGGCCACTGACACCAGAACCTTGGGCGGGGCCTTTTCCTACCAGGCCTGTCCAGAGCTGCCCATGGTGTCTCCTTAAAAAGAATTCATGCAGTCATGCTCAATGGATGGGAAAAAAGCAAGAAAATAAGCACCTGGTTCAGGTTTCCTCAGATCCATTCAAAATTGCTATGTTCCAAACCTGCTGCTAAATGCCATTTGTCCACTTTGTGCGTGTTGAACAGTCTGTGACCTTGGAGTCCGTCTCAATTCGAAGAACTGCTATTGGACGCCCCAAAGGTTGATGCAATAGCAGCTCCAGCAGGGCTACTCACAGAGACCAATTTTCAGATACGATGCAGCAAGTAGGGGGTCACACGCCAGTTGCTGGGCATCAATGGGGTCCTCTTTTCGGTAGGCCAAGCATTGTGGAATAAACGCCTTTGCTTCAAGTGTTACTACTCATTTTGGTGGGAACTGCACTTCAGCAGCTTTACAAATAGTATTCTCTTGCAGGATGTCTTGCTGAGACTGGTTATGGCCAAAAGGCTTCCCTCCAGAAAAACACTGATAGAAGATCACACCCACCGACCACACATCACCTTTGAGATCTTTGGTGGTTCTTTCTCAACCACAAAACACTCTGGTGGTAAACAGCAATAAGTACCAGCACCTTGTGATGTTAGCTCCATGCCACCCACTGAATTGTAGCTATCATCCATGATCTTCAAAAGGCCAAGCTCTGTAATTTTTATCTTTCCACACGCTGTACCATTTACTAAAAGAATATTCCCTGGTTTGAGGTTATAGTGTATGACGGGAGGTTTTCTTTTATTTAAGTACTTTAAAGCATTCACAATCTGCATGATAATGGACCGGGCCTCTTTCTGTGACATTAATTTGTGCTGTTTCAGATAGAAGTTCAGATCATTCCCCTCACAGTATTCTAACACTGTACAAAACGAATCAGTATCCAGAGAAAAGTAATCATACAGCTTAATTATTCTGGGATGATCCAGTTCTTTATGAATCCGGTATTCCCTACATACACGCTTGTGGTAATTCTCCTTTTTCTCCTCTCCAGTTTTTATTTAACTGATGAATTTTTACAGCTATGTATCTTGGCTCTGTCAGTTCAAATGCCTTGTAAACTTCACTGAAACCTCCTCTACCCAAAAGACGTAACAACAAATATCTGTCATTTACTGTTGGGTGATATTTAAATTGTGAGTTATTTTCATTATGTATCCTTTTTAGTTCCCTGATATATAGATTTCTAACCCTTTCTAGCCTTTTCAGCTCTGCTTGGATCTCTGCTTCCTCCTTTTTAAGATGACCTAACCTGAGTTTGAAGATTTCTTCTTGTTCATGGTATTCTGCTATGTTAACGTTTCATTTTCAGCTCCATTGGTCTTGCTTTCCCGCTGTTTCTGCTCACTGGTTGCAGGAGGGTCCTGACTCATTGCAGGAGGTTTCTGTTTTGCTAACATTTTCCATTGT
>NW_012102222.1:70412-71712 GCF_000951045.1 Mandrillus leucophaeus | reverse complement strand
ACTTTTAAATTTTCTTGAATAAGTAGTGCTTAGTTGCTGTATTCCCTAAGAACCACTTCCAAAGACCTATTTGATTTTCTTTTCTTTTTTTTTTTTTTGCATGGATGAACCTTTATTTTTTAAAAAAATAGCATTTCAAATAAATTAAAAGGGACCACCATCAAGTGTTCAAATTGTGAAGAAACAGTTGAAAACCTAGAGAGACTCCAAGTTGCAGTCTTCTAACCTCATTCTTTGTCCAATGGCAAAAACCCACACATCTCAGTACTCCCACTCATTTTTTCCCTACTGAGACGAGGGAAGCAATTGCAAACAGGAGACCAGACAGAGGAGAAAGCTGCATCTGATTGGAATGAACATTGCCACGTACTTGCTAATACGGGTTTCACTTTACAACCAAATGTATTCTTTCAAAAATAAAAAAGGGGTGAGGGAATCTGTACGTTTTTAAAAATTGCAATTATTTAGGGATAAAACACTAACTCTAGTGCCTTTAACAGGCAACAGCATTTTTTTTCCTCCAAAGTCAAACACCATCTGCAGCTCAGCCTTTGTGCTACAAGCTTTTCAGAAGATGTTACCTAAACTTTATTAAAAGAAAAGAACAAGTTTAAATATAGACACGGGACTAGTGTGTATTTTCTTTCTTTTTTTTTTTTCCTGCCCGTCTCGTTTCACGAGCGAGGGAGAGTTCCAGGTTCGAACCTGTAATAAAGATCCTTGCTGCTTAGCTTTGACTCTGGACTCTGGTGGTCTTCTTCGGGGAATAAACGGTCTGGGCATAACAAAGGGTGCTGGGTAGGGAGGGTAGGAAGGTGATGGTCTTCTTGGCTTTCCTCTTCTGGCTTGGAACCTCCACCCTACTGAGTCAAAGTAAGGGTAACTGGACCCCTATATTCTCAGGACACCATGCCTGAGATAGAGCCTGTGTCAAGTGAATGGGGTCTGGGTGGAAGGGAGTCCTGGAATTCTCCTCAGCTGTACTGACCTGCAATTTAGCCTCGTAAACAACTTGTAGATGTATGAGAAATACTAGCAGTCTGCCCCTCCCATGTAGATGCCACTGCCCTCAAATGGGAGCTGGGAGGCAAGGGAGCTCTGTTTTCTTGGCTGCACCCACCTAGAGTTTGTCATATTGACCTGGGAGGAAGACGGGGTGGAACTAGTTGTGGTTCAAATACTACAGATACTCACTATTCCTAATGACTTTTAAATTTTCTTGAATAAGTAGTGCTTAGTTGCTGTATTCCCTAAGAACCACTTCCAAAGACCTATTTGATTTTCTTTTCTTTTTTTTTTT
>NW_012102222.1:30739-68385 GCF_000951045.1 Mandrillus leucophaeus | reverse complement strand
CCTTGTCAGACAGTAGAAAAGTGGTCCAACCTCAAGTGGTCTTGCATGCTCTTATCTCTACATTCCATCTTCTCTTTTTGACTTTTCTATAAGGACTTTCTTGCTCATTGTCACACATCTATTTAATCTTCCTTGTATCTCTGTAGCATCTTTTGCTGTTCATCAATCTGTGTCAAATCACAGTTGGCTCTTAATAAATCATCTATTCTTCCCTCCTTCTTAAGTCAGAATTCTTAACTGTTTTCTAGTGCAGATATTTTTTCTATTGTGAGGTCGGACTGGGTCTGTCTGTGCCAGATGGAGATCTGTTTTTGGGAGCTGCAGGAATGCTCCATGTTGCCAGATCCCGTAGATGAGGGACTGTTTTGCTGAACTGAAACAGAAGTGAAGCAGAGGCCAGCTCCCCTTTGTGCCAGCTGCTCTGTGTCAAGCTGAGGTTTTGTTATCATTGCTGACATGAGGCTGCTGGCAGAGCAGACTGCTCCTCCATCACCTCCTTTGTAGCGCTGCCATCTAAACCACAGAGGGGCTGCTCTACGCATCGCAGTAAGGGACTGGATAAGGAATGTTGCGGTGAGATTTGTGCAACTGGTGGAACACTTCTGTCAGGGCTGGTTCCTGGCCCGCTTCCCCCAGCAAACTCAAAGTAATCACTAATTTTATGTACCCTAGTAGTGCCTTTTCCTTGGCTAGTTTCATATGGTTCAGCTTTTCTTTTCAGCTTTCGCTGGTCATTCTGCTTTTTCTCGGGAGTCTCTACTTCTTTATCACTCAAGGATCCCACACTGCATAAGCTCTGGTTGGAAGACTCACTATTAAGTGGTCCCTTTCGTTATATCTGATGTACTCTCCTTCATTTCGCCTTTTGTTTCCTGATTTTCCAACTCTTGAATATTTCCCATTCTTCTGTTTTGCAATATATTTATTTCTTCTTGCATCGATTTATTGCTTTTTCCTCTTCTTTTCTAGTTTTCCTTACTAACACCTACTGTAGTAAACCTGGCCTCCAATAATTCCTGCCGTTGTGGGTCCAGGCTATACAATTCTTCCATCACTTCTGGCTGGCAGAGCGTCTCCAGGGACTAAAGGTGCTCTGGGATCCCAAAGACCTATATAATTTTCATCAGTTATGCTCACTTTACTGAGAAGTAGGTCTACAGAGGTCCTCATGCTGCTATTGTGGAAGTCATGGTAACTTTTTATATTTATTGCCCCACTAGAAAATAAGTTCTATAAAAGCAGAGAGTTTTGTCTGTTTCATTTAGAAATAACTCCTAAGCAACTATGAAAATGACTTATACCTATTGGTTGGATGAATATATTTAGGATTTCCTTGGTTATCTTATTTAACTCTCAGAATAACCCCACAAAGTAGGTACTACTACCATTCACATTTAGAAAGGAAGAAACTGAGGTTTTCAGTAGTTAAATTACTTGTCCAGTCACATATGTGTTAAGTGTGGTGGATGTATATGCAGGCCTCACTGACTCCAAAGTCCGTGCTCTTGAACAGTGTGCTTTACTATGGACTGTTCACACCTCTCAGTCCAGCTCTTACTAGATGGCCTTTAACAACTCTTCAATCACATTCAAGAGCCTCACTCCCCAGTATAGACAGCTGCAGAGGTGCAGTTCTTCTGGAATTAAGGCCTACACATTTTACTGAACATACTTGGCCACTTACACAGGGAGCTTTCCTCAAAGAAAGCAACAAATGCAACCACAGCCAACCCACTGCTCAGTCCCAGTCCCTACCCTTACTCCCTCTTCAACCCTGATCCTGGAGCACAGCCTATCATCAAAGGCCTTTACCTACATCCAGGACAGGCTTGAAAACCCAAGATGCTAACAGACACAAATGACAGTCATTTGGAGTTTTGGATCCCATCTACTATAAGCTAATCTCACCTTTTCTAACTACTAAATACCACCGAACTCCCCTCAAACCAATTCCAATTGTGCACAAACTTCCTTTCCAGTTCTCTGCCCAGAACCAGTTCTCTGCCCAGAACCAGTTCTCCAAAGGATAAAGGCTGAAGACTGGAGGCTCAGTAATCAGCTCCCTCAGAAGCTGAAGACAACATAAGCCCCACACAAGGGGCTATGCCTTCCCCTCCCTGTGTCGTCAGAGGCCTAAATCATCACATTGCTGAATTTAGTGTCCCATGAGCCACTGTAGACACTTGGTAGCAATCATTCCAAAAGTTGTAATAAGTTGGTGCTGCTCAAATTAATCTCCTCTCCCTGGAGGCCTTGCCCCTTCAGAATCACAATGGACATGGTCTGGAGTCATCTTAAATAACAGCCTGTGTCTACGTAGAAAGCTACCACAAACTGTTTATCAATTTCACTTGTGAACACAGAAAAAACATTTAAATAAAGCTGAAAACGAGACCAACAATTAAAGTGTCATCTCCATGACTGTTTTTTTCCCAGGTTGCAAAATATATCAACTTGGAAAAATTACATATATATTAAACAAAAAAGAAAAAAAATCAGAAAACATAATCTAAAAGAAATGATTCATCCTCTCCATTCACTTTAACTGCAAAGTCTGACATTTTTACAAAAGGCATGATGCTTTGTGATAATTTCTTCACTGAACTATGTGCCACGAGAATCTTCAGTAGTAAATATACATGTATTAAATACATATTAATAAAATACCTCTGTTATATTCATTATAATAATATAGTCAAGATCAGGGGTGTCCAATCTTGATCAGGGGTGTCCAGTCTTTTGTCTTCCCTGGGCCACAATGGAAGAAAGAAATGTCTTTGGCCACACATAAAATACATTAACACTAATGACAGGTGATGAGCTAAAAAAAATAAGTGTCACACAAAAAAAGCTCATAATTATTGTGGGAACTGGCCAGCAGTCCGCAATGCAACGGGGCTCTCTCTTTGCTCCCAGGCGGATCGGCAGGTCGAGAAATAACAGACACACACAAGATAGTGAAAGCTGGGTCCAGGGGGGTCACAGCCTTCTGGTCCCGTGGTGCCAACAATGCCCTGGATATGCCAGCATTTATTATTGAGTTTAGTGAGGGCGGGGGTACGTTAGTGATGGATTTAGGGTTATTTGATTATGTGGTGAGATGGTCACATGGGGATGAAGTAATTCTTTAACATAACATCTGTACAGAGAAGTACAGTATACAGAGATAAGAATTTACAACATAGTGTGTGCATCAGTAATTTCCAACAGAGCCTTAAAACAGGAACAGCAGTAACAGTTACAGCAAAAGCTCATTACAAACAGTTCATAGAAACAGGAGGTGAAGTTTAATTTCTAACAGAGCCTTAAAACAGGAACACGGTCTTTCCATAACCTATGATTAGCAAGATATTAATCAACAGTAACAGTTGCAGCAAAAGCTGGTTACAAACAATTCATAGAAACAGGACGTGAAGTTAGACAATCAGTTAGACCAGAAATTCTCAGAAGGGAGTATGAACCCTAAAGAGGCCTAGAAGAGCCACGGCAAGATAAGGGCATTTATAGCCCTATCTTATCCATATGGACAGATGCCCCCCATGCGCCTGTTTATAGGTTTTCCACGAGGGTCGCATTCCATTCCCACAGCTATAAACATCTGCTTTTCCGGGATAGGAATCTTGGTGATGTGAAACCTCCCTGACTGCACGTCCATTCATAGGCTCTCTGCAGGGGGAAGCACATCACGCGCTGTTGGCTCATTCTGACAGTCCAACCTGGCATGGTCTTTACACAATCCTGCATGCAATTTTGAATTTACGATAATCAGAAGCATTTCATCTTTTATTCCGTAGCAACAGTTTCAGGGGGTCTCCCTATACATGATGTTTTAAGAAAGTTTACAAATTTGTGCTGGGCTGCATTCAAAGCCATCCTGGGCAACAAGCAGCCCATGGGCCACAGGTTAGACAAGCTTGATCAAGATGCTTCCATGTGCTAAAAAATATCCAGAATTAAATAAATGTGTGGTCTATGTGAAGGAAACTATAAAACTTGGTCAAGATGTTTACATGTTCTAAAAAACATATAGAATTAAATGTGCAGGCTATATAAAGGAAACTATAAGTTTATTGAATGACACCTTAAAAAATGCAAATAGTTGCCGGGCGCAGTGGCTCATACCTATAATCCCAGCACTTTGGGAGGCCGAGGTGGGCCAATCACGAGGTCAAGGGATCAAGACCATCCTGGCCAACATGGTAAAGCCTGGTCTCTACTAAAAATACAAAAATTAGCTTGGCATGGTGGCATGTGGCTGTAGTCCCAGCTACTCGGGAGGCTGAGGCAGAAGAATCGCTTGAACCCAAGAGGCGGAGGTTGCAGTGATCCAAGATCACGCCACTGCACTCCAGCCTGGTGACAGAGCGAGACTCTGTCTCAAAAACACAAAAAACAAACAAACAAAAAAACAAAACAAAAAGCAAGTAACAGGAACTAATCATTTTTTGAACAAAAAAAATTATGCACATTATGTCACAACATTCCAAACAAATTCTCAACAACGTTCTGTATTTTCAAATCTTTTGTACTGCTGCTAGAACAAATGTAAATTTTATGTGAAATAATGAGGGGGGTCGAGAATTTTGTGAAGATACAGACCGAAGCTTAACTAGAGATCTTTTTTTTTTTTTTTGACAGAGTCTCAAAAAAAAAAGGAGTGCAGTGGCATGATCTCAGCTCACTGCAACCTCCATCTCCTGGGTTCAAGCGATTCTTGTGTCTTAGCCTCCCGAGTAGCTAAGACTACAGGCATGTGCCACCACGCCTAGCTAATTTTTGTATTTTTAGTAGAGAGAAGGTTTCACCATGTTGGCCAGGTTGATCTCGAACTCCTGACCTCAGGTGATCCACCCACCTCGGCCCCCTAAATTGCTAGGATTACAGGCGTGAGCCACCGCACTGGGGCAAAGATGCATCTTTAATGGCTAGAATAAACTAAGTATTTCAGAGTCTGAAAAAAAAATATGTAAAGGCCTAAGATCATGTAAGAATTCAGTATGTGATAATGGTGGCTATGTCAGTTTTCCAGAAAAACGGAACCAATAAGATGTACATATAGAAAGAGCTTTATGATAAGGAATTGGCTCACCTGATTATGGAGGCTAGCAAGTCCCAAGATCTGCAGGTTGAGTTAGCAAACTGGAGGCCCAGGAGGACTGAGAGTATTGTTCCAATCTGAAGGCTCAAGACCCAGGAAAAGCTAATGTTTCAATTGAGTCTAAAGGCAGGAAAAAGCTGATGTCCAGTTTGAAGGTCACTGGTAGGAATTCGTACTCAGGGGCGTTGGCACTTTTGTTCTATTCAGGTCTTCAATCAATTGGATGAGTCCCACCCACGTTCATCTGCTTTACTTAGTCTACTGATTTAAATGTTAATGTCATCCAATACCCCCTCACAGATATACCCAGAAGAATGTCAGACCAAGCATCTGGGTACTCCACAACCCAGTCAAGTTGACATATAAAATTAACCATCACAATGACATTTCAAAGTAGAGAGAAATAGGCCTATTTAATAAATGGCGTTGGGGTAAGTGGTTCTCTCTGTAGATCACATGGTATGTGTAAATGTTTACCTCACATAATAAATATACTTCACATGGAATATAAAATTTAAACTACCAAAGCGTTTAAAAATTATAATGAGCATTTCTGATCTTAATGTTAAGATTGCATACCAATTGCAGAGGGAAAAAATTACTTAAAAGTTTGTTTTGTTTTGTTTTGTTTTGTTTGAGACGAAGTCTCACTCTGTTGCCCAGGCTGAAGTACAGTGGCACGATCTTGGCTCACTGCAAGTTCCACCTCCCAGGTTCACACCATTCTCCTGCCTCAGCCTCCCGAGTAGCTGAGACTATAGGCACCCACCACCACGCTCAGCTAACTGTTTTGTTTTGTTTTGTTTTGTTTTAAGTAGAGACGGGGTTTCACCGTGATACCAGGATGGTCTCGATCTCCTGACCTCGTGATATGCCTGCCTTGGCCTCCCAAAGTGTTGGGATTACAGGCGTGAGCCACTGCACCCAGCCAAAATTACTTAAAAGCTTGAAGTAATTTGAAAACTTAAAAAATATATATATTCTCATAGACAAATTTTAAAGTATACCTCCCAGAAAAGAGAAAGACTATCCTGTTGATATGTTGTTCATAAAGTAAAAAAAACAAGTTTCCATTGTTCCTGTAAAAAGGTAAACTATGTACTTAGATTGGTGAGAGCACATAAACCAAGAAAATCTTAATAATCTCCCATGACTAGCTATTATAAAATGATGAGCACCTCAGTTAAAGTGAGCCTACTGATATAAGCCAGCATCAAGAAAGTGAGGTGTAATCAATATTTTTAAATTGTTCAATGTCTGTAGAAAATTTAGAAACTAAAATGTTTAAGAACTATTTTATGATGTTATATTAGTAAGGTTGGAATTTTTTAACAACAAAAAAAAAGAACAGCACCCACTGTGGCAATGGTGGGCCCACATTTCCGAACTTTTTCTTTTGTTTTTGAGACAGGGACTTACTCTGTCACCTAGGCTAGAGTGCAATGACACAATCACAGCTCACTGCAGCCTAAACTTCCCAGGCTTAGGTGATTCTCCCACCGCAGCCTCCCAAGTAACTGAGATTATAGTGCACCACCATGCCCGGCTAATTTTTTGTATTTTCTGTAGAGAAAGGGTTTCACCATATTGCCCAGGCTGGTGTTGAACTCCTAAGCTCAAGCATTCTTCCCACCTTGGCCTCCCAAAGTGCTGGGATTACAAGCATTAGTCACCCTACCCAGCTGTCACATTTCCAAACTTTGAATGGGAATGAAATCCATACAGACTTCCTGGAGCCAATTTCATTAGAACCCCTATTATCCAGAGAGTAGACTCTGAGAAATTACTTTGAAGACAACTTGGTGGTTTTGTGTCTGTGCAGATGGGGGAAAAAAAAAGGGAGAGAGAGAAAAAACTTGGACAAGGGTAGAAAGGTATATGCTCAAAGGTGTACCTCAATAATGTTCATTTGTAAGAGTAAAAATATGGGAAACTACCTAAAAGTGAGCCATTGGTAGGTGTAGATAAAATATTGTAGATAAATGATTGTTGAGAAATTTTAAGTAGTTGTTAAAAATGGTGAGGTAAGGGTAGGAAAACTAAGACGGAAAACTGTTATGTACTGTAAATGAGTTCACCATATACATTATACTTCTATTGTGTGTGTGCGTGTGTATCCTAAAAGGACACTGAAATATAAGAAGTCAAACCAAAAGCCCCTGACAAAACTAACACACATAACAGAAAGTACTATTTTCCCCACTCATTTTCTCATATAAATAAGTGGAAAAATGCATTTTCAGAGAGTATAACCCTATGACTTCTGTGGTAAAGTCATGTCAGTGATTTTAATGTCTATATTCTGAGTATTATTTCCTCATCATTACCTACTAAACTAACTCCCTGTTGTTTCATGGTTAAAGTTCTTCACAGCCTTTGATAGCATCTGACTGCTCTTCTAAAGTTATTGATGTTCAGGTATGTTTTTCATCACTACCACTAACATTACCAGTTTGAAAACTTAGGCAACGTTTCTATAGGAACTTTAAAATATATTTAACTGTAATAACGTAACAATAATATGTGTACACATCACCAAATCATCTGAGAAAACTAAAAACCATACATAATAGTAGTATCAATTCATCTAAGGTTAATTTCCTGTGGCTGAGCTGATACTACTATTTATTTCTCTTTAGAAGCAATTAAAAATACAACTTACAACTCTCCAGTCATGCCTGGATCTAATTAAAGGCAAATCTCTTATGATTTTGTATGTATTCTAGCATTTGATTAATATTCTGACCATATTTCTTGATTTTTAATACTCAAATCTCCATAAAACTCCAGTATGTTATAAATTCTCTACAGGCACATATATATTGGTTACAGTGCATGGAAAAAGGCCCAGACAGAACTAAAAACCAAGTTACTTCAGCGAAGTGAACCAATATGTGAGTGAGGTGGGTTGAAGAGAACTCATCTGTCAAATTCCAAAGAATATTTATTCTCCCAATATCGGCAACTGGTGCAGACATCAGCACAGGGGAATCTAGGCCTGCGAAACCTAAGGAAGTCCCACTATGTCATGGGCACCAGTCACGGCTGCCAAGTTTCTCCAAGTTCGTTTTCTGTTTTAAGGGATGTTATCAGAGATCCACAAGAATAGGGTAAGCCTTTACAAGGGGTCTGAGTTGAAGAAATTCTGAACTCCTGTCTTCTTTTCTGAGGTCCTGAGCTTTCTTTAGGGGATTGGTAAAGGGAGAATTTTTGGCTATTACTGAAAGCAAGCTTATGGTTAAGGCCCACTTTTGTAGAGAGGATAACTACCCCCATTCTGTAGATAAAGAAACCAATAACAGACAGCATTGGCCATACCAAAGTATGGACTCCAAACATGGCATAGCTTCATATTAGTCATCAGTTCTCACCTCCCAAAGTATCTGAGACCTTGCTCTTCATAACTGCTGTCTAAGAGAAGACATTGGTTTTTTGTTGTCTGAAAGAGAAGCCTGGGAATGCAAGATCTGAGAAGAGAGGCAGGTTGGGAAAAGGGAGTTGGAGTTCCTCAGACAAAAGGAGGAGGTTGAGTGTGCAGTGTCCAGTCACTGGGTGACAGATGAAGACTCGGCGGAAAAACAGGAAGGAGAATAGGTAAGTCTTCCTCAGAAAAGGACAGATACGATGAAAGGATCCAGGGCAGTCACAGCTACAGTCTCTGGCTGCCAGCAGCAAACAGGGGTAGGGGTTGAAGGCATCAAGGATACCCATGGGCTGAACCCTACCAGAAGCAATAGTTCCACATTTCCCTGCTAAATACAGGTAGGGTGTGAAGTGACAGGGCCCACTAGACCAGAGAAAGGCAATTTCAAGACAGAAAGTAAGCCCAGCTCCAAAAACAGGCTCTTAGGAGTTTATCAGAAAACTATTTCCAGGCACTGGGAGTGATTAGTCATTTCAGAAATCACAAATCTATGACCCAGCAATTCTCATCCTGGTTTAAACATGAGTGCACTGGAGGATAAACTGTTGATTGTGAGATCAGTTTAGTATATGGGAAAAAGTATTTCTTTTAATAGAATGCAGTATAAGAGAAAATATCAACAAAGTACATTACAGGTAATTAGGGTAAGGATCTCATAAAACAGAATCTTAAGTTTTTGGTTTACATGCATGTGTTAGAGACACACATGTGAACACACTATTCTTCGAGATACTATCCACATCACTCCTCCCTCAATGTAGCCTGCTCAGTGAGGTCTTTTCCTCTCCATCCTATCTAAAATCAAACCTTGTATCTGACTTTTCCTATTTTGATTTTTCTTTATGGTGCTTATCATAGCCATCTTCTTTTCTTTTTTCATTTTCGTGTTGCAGACTGACTTTCAGTAGATTACAGAGCAAATGTACTTTGTCAACATGACTGCTGGAAGCAATAAGGACACAAACTCTCTGGTCTACAGTGACCTCCCAATAAAAATATTCTAGGATGGCTTGTCACTGGCCTCTTTTGTAACAAACTACCATTTCTGGATCAATACAAATGTGGAGGACATGAAGACATAGTACTCTGTGGAGCCAGGATTGGGGTAAATGCCACCCCGTGATCACTATGACAGGTTCTATTACTAGAAGAATGCAGAAAAGTTGCACTGAGCAGTCAAAAGCAATACTCATAACACATATTTAAGTACATAATAAAAATGTATCAAATTAACACAAGAAAGGGTGAATTAATCAAACAGTGCAGGGACAACTGGCTATTTATTTGGAAGGATACAGAGCTGCTTACCTTACACCACATACAATAAGAAACACCAGAGGGACATATGAATAATGTAATTTAATGTAATGTCTGCTTCACACATGTTGAAGGAGAGACATACCTGCGTGGTTCCAAAGGGAGTTTACTTATGCCAATAGGAAAGGAGAACAAACAGAAACACTTAACTTGCAACTAGTAGAGTAACTTTATTTCTAACACTGAGCCTTCTACATAGGAATTTACAGAAATGAAAAACACTGTGCTGCTTATTCTCCATTTCTCTTCCCAGATTCTCTCTCCACCCTTCTCTGTGCCCACCTGGGCTCTCCCGCAGATGTATCTGGTTGGTTTCTCCAAAGAGAGGCACCAGCAATTTGGCACCACAGTTCTGGTAGTAATGATGTCTCTTACAAGGTGGCCCCTCCTCCATGACAGCAGTTCTTACTGGGCTCTGGTAACACTGTTTCCATCCTTGCCCTTCAAGGCTCAGAATGGTAATGGCTTCCTGCTGATGCAAGTCTCTGGGTGTTTCAGTGCCCCTTGTTTCTGGCCCACACCACTGTAATCAGTCTGCCATTAAAATCTTTTTAGTTGGAGAATTCTGTTTTCCGCCAGAAAGAACCATGGCTGATACAAACAGCCATCCGTATATTAACTTGTCAAAAGAAATAATTCTTCCCCCAATTACCATATAGAACATTAACACTTAGAAAAATATTCCTCTGTGCCAGCTGGAATGCCTTCAGCTCTTAAGTATCAGATAGCCCTAAGACCAAATAAAAAACAGTTATTGAGGATTATACGAAGTCCCAGTGGAGAGCAGGTACAGAGAGCAGAGTAGCTCGGCAACATCACCTCTGAGCTGCTTTTTCCCACCTTGTACACTGTTATCTTCAGCCTACTGCCCTTCAGATACAAACGATAAGCCAATAGCATGTACAGACATGAAAAAGCCCAGTAGAAGAGACAAAGTCTCTTCTCATGTCATGACAATGTTGTATCAAGGAGATCTTTCCCAGAAGGACTACACAATAATTCCCAAACATCTCACTGCTCCCAAGTTCACCCCAACAAAATCATTAAAATGGAACTTCCATGATTAGCTTTGACTAATTTGGACTTACCACTTAAGTCATCTGGGAGAAGAATGCACAAAAATAAAAAATTTAGCTCAGCAAGGATGAAGTAGGGAATGGCCATCACATGGGCAGTGTCTATTAGAACTGCTGACCACTGTGTTCCAAGGGGGGGCAAAGGAAACAACAGGACAAGGGAAGCAGAGACACTCTAAAATACTAATACACAGAACTAGTGTCACATAGGCCATGCCTAAACAGATACATAATGAAATAACAAGGGTACGAAAAGGGCCTTTCATTACATACCGCCACTTTTTATTTGAGGAGTGCAGTATTACTGTTTGTTAACCTTTGCATAATTTATGTAAAAACCATTCTTAACAGCATTTACATTACAGAATGACCCAGAGGTAGCTGAAAAACCTCAGAAAACTACTGTTTAACTTCTTTACTCAAGTGACAGTTCAATAATGGCCATATTCATGCATATATGCCAGGAAACAGTCAGAGGAAAGGTACATGATATAGTTCTTTGTGAAATAATATTTCACTAAAAACACACACTGGCCAAACTACAAAGGGACTCTGGTAGTATTTAGAGTAGGACGGATTCAGAGGTAGTTAAAAACCTCACGAAAATATTTTTGGCTTCTTTCTTGAAGATGCGGTTCAGCTGTAAATGGCCATAGCCATTTATTTACGTCAGGAAAGAGAAGGGGTACGCAGTTTGTATTGCCAAATACGTTTTCATATATACACAGTGATGTGCTGTAAATATTTGACAGCAGGTTATCTGAGAAAATTAAAACCCTGATTTATAGTTTGTCAGTTTCCATGGTGTAAACACTCCCACTAAGTCCAAGCTACCAACAAGACAGCACTGCATGTCGAGTTGGGAAGAGACAGATGTGCAGTGCACACTATATACAGTATTTTCATCACACAGATTAAATAAGTAAAACAACAAAGGTAATAGTGAAATGTAGCAAAATAATTAGGAAGTGATGAGTGCTGAGTATTTATTACCTTTGTTTTTAATTTAACTGTAAGTTTACATATTTTAAATAATGACTGTTTTTAATAACTGGCTCACAAAATTCCTTAAAATTTAACAATCAGCAGAACTTTTAAGTCAGTATGAGGTTATACTAGCACATCACTATATTTAAGTATATGTGTAGAAATATATTTACATATACATACAAACATATGTACATACACATATATATCAACCTATAAAAACACCAATGGTATTTAGTGTGGAAAATATTAACACATACCATAGTAGTTACTCAATTAAGGGTACGTACTTTCTCATCACAATCATGTTGAATTCCAATATACAAATCAAGCATACTCAAATTTATTATATTAGCATACTCACATAAGGTCTACAAACATCAGGGACTCTTCACATGTATGTTTAATGCTGCTGTCATTCAACTTTTACAAGCTTCAGATCCCACTGTGAATATGGGTATAAATGAATATTGTCCATTATATTTGCAATACAATTTTGGTATCACATCTGGAATACAACACTAAACAGCATAAATTCTAGATAAATATTTTCACCATATTACTTAGGTTAACAGAATTCCCCTCAGTACAAATTTTCTAATGAAAGGTTTTAATTTTTCTTGAAAGCTTTTACATATTCAAACAAGAAGTCATTTTCTACAAATGTCTGACATTCTTTGGCTTTCTCTAATCTCCTTTTTTGAAACTGTATAACCAATTTCACAGGTGTACGAAGGGTTCTAACATTCAGGATGTTGAAAGAGCTTTCACCCTCGTATGAATTCTCTGATGTTTGGTGAGCACTGACCTCTGACTAAAGGTCTTCCCACATGCATTACACTCATACGGCTTCTCCCCTGTGTGAGTCCTCTGATGTTTAGTGAGAGCTGATTTTTCACAGAAGGTTTTCCCACATTCGTTACACTTATAGGGTTTCTCCCCAGTGTGAGTTCTTTGATGTACAATTAGGTTTGACTTCACACAGAAGGATTTTCCACATTCATTACATATAAAGGGTTTCTCCCCTGTGTGTGTTCTCTGATGGACAGTGAGGGCTGATCTGTGGCAGAAGGATTTCCCACACGCATTACATTCATAGGGTTTCTCCCCTGTGTGTGTTCTCTGATGTTCAGTGAGGTTTGACTTCACACAGAATGTTTTTCCACATTGCTTACATTCATATGGTTTTTCTCCTGTATGTGTTCGCTGATGGTTGGTCAGGTGTGGCTTCTGGCAAAAGGCTTTCCCACATTCAGTACATTCATAGGGCTTCTCCCCTGTGTGTGTTCTCTGATGTTGAGTAAGGTTTGACTTCTCCCAGAAGGTTTTCCCACATTCACCACATTCAAAGGTTTTTTCTCCTGTGTGAGCTCTCCGAAGCTGGGTAAGATGTGACTTCTTGCTGAAATTGCTCCCATTTTCATTATAATCATAAGACTTTCCCCCCATGTGTACTATCTGATGTTTTAAGAGAGTTGACTTTTCCCAGGTTTTGTCACTCACTTTATATTCATGGAGAATCTTTCTTGTGTAAGCTCCCTGATGGATAATGAAAGCTGAATTGTCACAGAAGATTTCCCCATATTCATTATATTCATAAGGATTGTCCTTTGTAAGAGCTCTCTGATGTCCGAACCTTAAATTCATGTAGAAGGACTTCCCACAAATACTGCATCCATACGGCTCCATTTCCAAATGAGTTCTTTGAGATATATTGAGCTTTAAACTTTCAATGAAGGTTCTTCCACATTCGTTATATTTACAGACTGTCTCTCCCATCTGAGATCTCTTATTTGTAAAAAATGCTGCCTCATCATGGAAGCCTTGTCCATTTTTATTACACTCAAAAGGTTGGCCAAAACTTGGCTGACTGAGATCCTGGTGATAATTAATGGCATTCCTTTTTTGATCATATTTATAAGACTTCTCTCCAATAGGGATTTTCTCATGCCTAATATCAAGGAGCAATCTCTCACATACATTAAACTCATCAGGCTTCTTTCTGGAACAGTTCTTTTTACTAATAATTAAGCCCGAAATATTTTTCAAACTCATTTCACATGAGTCACATATTTTATAGGGATAATTTCTTAAAGAAACAGGGTCTGTGCCCAAATTGAAAGTTTTGCCTCCTTTGTCTCCATTTTCTACACTTACTGTTTTGTTGTGGAATAGAAGCTCCCAAAAATGGTCATCTTCATTTTCCTGGCTGCTCTCTAACATGTCATCAACTTTCCATTTCCTTTCTAGAAATGAAAAAAATAACCACATCTTATGAACCTTAGTACATTTCTGATGGAATTGGACTTTTACACAAATGCCCTATCATACAGTCAGTCAATTCTTTTGTTTTAAATTCAGTTTCCTGGTGTGAACTGAGTTCAAGTGTACATTTTCTTTACCCACCAAGGTTTAGGTGGAAAACATAAACATGCTTCAGTGGAAACAGGGAGAAGAAATTGGCAATGACATTTAACACTTTATAAATATAACCTTCAAAACTGAAAAGAAAAGGTGAAATAAAATTCACAGCACAGAGAACCAGAGTGGCTGATTCAGAAATAGAAAAACTCGGAGAAAATGGGGTGAACCCAACAGAGACAATGAACACTGAATAAAGAGATGGTGAAGATAAGCACACAAGGGGTTTCAGAGGATGAATTAAGTTTGGTGGAGACAAAATAGAGCTTGGTCCTAACCCTCTCACACACAGTTTTCTGGGGTAGAATTCCCACCAGAGTACACGCTTCTTTCTTTGAATCAACAAGAAAATTAACATTCTGAAAACATCAACTTCCTTGGGTTCAAAAGAATAGTCCTATATAGCCCAAGATCCAGTGTTTTCTTTACGTTTTATTGAGAAGAAATAATTTTTTTTAACGCTGTAGGAAAAGCATACTAGGGAAGGTGAAATAAACTCAAGACATGATAAATAGGAGATAGAGATATTCTAAGCGCTGTTTTTTCAAAGAGCGGAAATGCACAGAAAATGAGTTCAAGGGAGTTGTTTTTTTAAAAAGGAAATTGAGTGAGTGGTAGTGAGAAACATAAGAATTAAGTTCGGCAGAGGTAAAGCATGGTTTACACCCTCATCTTCTCAACATCATGCAAATCTATTAAAAATATTTCTGTGCAGTTTGGCTAGAGATTAGACTCTCAGAAATTGCTCATCCCCAACAACATACCTTCCACTCAACTAGAAACATTCTATCCTTATCTCTCCTTAGATCCTGGATATCCTTCAGTGAACTGCTACTTTAACTTAAAAACAAAAACTAATAATAAAAAAATAATGATAGCAAAAATCTCTATAACATCTCTACCATTTTAAGGCTCCACTTGATCCATCCTTTAGAAGTTACTGTCTATATAATTCATTGTAACATAAAATAAATCCCTTGCTCAATGCTATTGCCTCTATTGTGACCAGAGTCCAGTTCTTGGCAGGTGTTACTATAGTCTTGTTTCCTCTGCCCCCACTGAGTAAACTGTACATTATTCTTATAAAGCAACATGCACTGAATTATTTTCAACCTATACCTGATCAGCTATAATACATGAGGACAAAATATGGGGATGTGTATTTAGAAAGAGTACCATAGAATACTTTCAGAATGTATGAAAATGAATGATCTCTCCTAAATCTGGCTACACAGATAATCAACAAAGTAATTATCAATATATCCAAATTAGTAAGAGAGGCCCTTCTCTTTTGGAGAACAAAAATCTCAATACAGAAAGAAACCGTAAGCAACCCTAAACCATATGAACAGGTCTGAGTTTTTGGCATACAGCCACTGGTGAGTTAATGTCATAAAATCTGGGCTATTTAAGTTTCAGCTAAAAATTAAGTTCTAACTTAAAACAAGTTAAATAATAACAAGCCATTACTATTCAATGTCTAAACACTTTACAAACACAGTATGAATTACCTGAAAAAAGGCAAGGCAAACAAGAATGGAAGTTTTTCAATAAATCAGAAAGCATTTGCAAATAAAATTTAAGACATAGAATAGGATGGGATTTGACATAAATTTTAGGGAGCAGAAACAAACAAATTTAAGACAGGTAGCAAACGACTACACTATCATAGTCATTGAAAGGGAAATTTACTGAGCAGCTCCCTTGCTGTGATCTATTGAAAGTCAGCCCTTGACACAAGTGTTTAAAATTTTTAAAAGAAAAGAAAAGGAAATTTAATTTATTAATAAGCAGCAACTTTAGGTTCGTTTGTTAAGCTAAAGGAAGATAAATTGAATAATTTAGGCTAAAAAAAAGAGAAAAGAACCAACTAGGAATTAGAAATTAGACAACTAATAATCAGACTGAGTCAGGAATGAGAGAATACAGACATAGTTTTGCTTTTGAGTTATAACAATGAAAAGTGAGAATATAAAGGTATGTAGAAGATAGTTTTAAAAGAAAAATAACAATAGGAACAAAGAGACCAGTAGGAGATATTAACAGGTTTATTAGCACAGCAATGCCATGGTTGCCATTCAAGATAGCAGTAACGCGGAAGAATGTACCTTATTTGGCTACAGGAAACCAGGCTCTCTGGTTTTTGTGTAGCTCAGATTGTTATTCTTCAATATCCTCTATGGGATGAATTTAATACTTACTAAAAGCATTATTGTCCCAGGACTACTCTCGCCTACATACAATCACACTCTAGAAAAGGGGTTGGCATATAACTACAAGACAATGGCCCTTGAGTTAAGAATGTTTTTTAAGTTTTTAAAGGGAAAAAGCTGGATGAGACAGTAGAGAAAAGGGAAGAGGAAAAGAGAGAGAAAGAGCAAGAGGAGAAAGAGAAGGAATAAGGAAAAGAAAGAAGATGAGGAGGAGCAGCGGTAACCACGACCATATGTGGCCTGCCAAGCCTCAAACATTTACTATCCGGTCATTTACAAAAAGGTCTGTTGACTTCTGGTCTTGAAGATCTCATTCTGCCTCATTCCTTTAACATCATCTAGAGTTGATGCCTTTCAAATGGATACTTCTAGTTCTGGCCTCAACCATGTACTTACACATATCCAATCTCCTAGTCAAAAACAGACTTGATTCTAACAGTTATCTCCAACTTCTGGTGTTCAAAATTAAATCCGTGATAACTGCCTTATATGTCTCCTCTCTAATTTTTCTCTGTCTCAGTAAATGATAACCTAATTTATCTAGCTGCTTGAGACAAATTATCGGGGTCACACTTGATTCCCCTTTCTCTCATATACAATCTGACAGCAAATGCTCTTGGCTCCATCTTCAAGATATTTGTACAAACCTACCACTTCTCAGTACCTCTGGCACCTCCAACACAGTCTCAGCCACTATCCTCTCTCCTCTGAAGCACATATGGTACCCTATCCCTACTCATGCCGCCCATAACCACCCACCACAGTATATACACTGCACAGATGTCAGAGAGATCCTTTTAAACTGTAAATCAAATCTGACAACTTAAGCTGATTTACATTTACTCAAAACAGTTTCTCATAGCACCAAAAGTAAAATTAATGTATCTACTATAGTTCATGTTACTTCTCATGACATTATCTCCCACCAGTCTCCACCATGCCCACTAGCTTCCAACCACAGTGGTTTCCCTCACAGTGTTCAAACATTCTAAGAACACACCTGTCTAAGAGGTTTGGTATCTTATGTTCTCTCTGCCTGGACTACTCTGAATCCACATAACTCATACTTTCATATTATTAAAGCCTCATCTCTAATGTGGGAACTCCTCAAAAAGGTTTTCTCTAACCTACTTGCCAAACAGACTATACCGTCATTCTTCATCCTCCTTTCCCGTGTGAATTCTCTTCACAGCACTGACCATGACCTAACAGTGTGTGTGCACCTATATACACATACATATGCACATGGGTGTGCACATATATACACACACACAGACATGTGCACACACACGCATTTTTTTGTCCTTTATTGTAATACACACTAGGATACCAGGGACATTATTCTGTTAATTACCTAAAACATAACAGACATAGTAAGTGCTCATCATATGTTGTTAAATGGAAACATGGAAGGATTGCATGAATACCTGTCAGCTAACAAAAGGTGTCCAAGACAACAGAAGGAAGGCAAACAATTTTAAAAGATAAAGACAAACTAACCAAGAAAACATATCTAAAATGAAGCCAACTGGTTTGGATTATAGGTATAAGTAAAATACTTCAAAATGTCAAAAAAATAAAAGAAAGTTTTTTGTTGTTTTTTTTTTGTTTCTTGTTTGTTTGTTTTGAGACAGTCTCACTCTGTCACCAGGCTGGAGTACAGTGGCGCAATCTCAGCTCACTGCAACCTCCACCCCCCAGGTTCACATGATTCTCCTGTCTCAGCCTCCCGAGTAGCTGGGACTACAGGAGCGTATCACTACATCCAGTTAATTTTTCGTATTTTTAGTAGAGACAGGGTTTCACCATGTTGGCCAGAATGGTCTCGATCTCTTGACCTCATGATCCGCCCGCCTCAGCCTCCCCAAAGTGCTGGGATTACAGACATGAGCCACTGCACCCAGCCAAGAAAAGCATTTATGAGTGAGAATAACATATGGAGGAGTGATTAAGGTAACAGGGATGTGGGCCAATTGTTTTTGATCATTTCCAAAGGTCTGGAGCTAAAAATAGACATTTCTAAAAAATATTCTAAAGGTGACAAATTCTAAACCAATTACCTAAGTTCTAATTTCCTCTGGCTTTCATCTGCCTTGAAATCACTAACTCACCTGCGTGGCACTGGCTTGGGAATCCTTTCTCTAATATCCAGGGCTCTTCTCCTTGCTCGATCTTAAAGATCACTTCTGGTTTAGTAATGCAATACCCTGTTAAGATAAAATAACACAGGACTGGAGCTAAATAGCTTTGTTTCAGGAGCTCTGAATACATGATGGGGAAGAAAGGCACAGCTTCACCAGCTATTCAAAGAAGGTGCACAAACGAACCAATCCCTGAGGAGGGAAGAGCACCTTTATGGTGGCCAAATGAGATCAGTCATCTCAGAGACTTCAATCTCAAGGTTTAATTTAGAAAACTACAGGGCATTCACGTTTCATCAACTAGTAAATGCATGCTATTGATAGTTATGTGGGGAAAAAAACTCCTTACCTACTGAGACAAGATTGCTATAATTTTCCAGGATCACATCTCTGTATAGTATCTTCTGAGCAGGGTCCAGCAGATACCACTCTTCCTGAGTGAAGTCCACACATACATCCTTGAATGACACTTGTTCCTGTAATAGCATACTCTTTTTACATGAAATGGTCAGAACTAGATGATATAGAAAAGATTTAAAAGAACTAATACCTTTAGAGTTTACTAAAAAATGACAGATAGTTTACTTCCCTCTGTGCTATACTATATAGAAAACAAAATATCTTGTATAAATTGAGTTTTTATTAAGGGTCTGGAATTGTGCTAGGTGCTGCAAATCCTACTGGTGAAAACAGACAAACATGGTCCCTGTTCCCAGAGTGCTTATGACCTGATAAGGAGATACACAGAATAACATTTATTAAGTTGCACACTGCAGGAACTAGCAGTGTGTACCAAGGAGATTGAAGTTACAGAGGAAATATTCGTTGTTTCATATTACCTTTTACATTATCAAGTTAACTGTCATCAAGGAAGTAAAACTTTGTTATTAAAATAATAGGACTGAAATGAATATGAAATGAGTATGACCAAGCTCAGCACATATTGATTCAAGTGACTGCCCCGCAGTCTACATGCCCATCAGAGAAAAGGATGAATCCTCTCCGCTCAACAAGATCATCTTCTGGAGCTTCCACCAATGCTTCCAATGTTACTGTTTTTAAACACAATATTTGGCATCTAGTAAAAAACTTCAAGGTATGTGAAAAGACAGAGACAATAAAAAAAAGACAAAAGCAAACTCACAGGTGACTGAGATAGTAGAATTAACAAACAAGAACTTCAAAATGAATTAACATGTTCAACAAAACAGAAGAAAATATCAACAAAATAAATGAGAAAATGGGAGAAGTTCAACACATACATGGTATGTGTGTTATACAGAAAAAGGTTAACACAGCAAGCCTGAGACTACTAACCTTTGAAAGGTCTGCTACAAAAGATCACCGTTGATGGGCATTTGGGAGCTTGGATTTCAGAAAGGTTCTGACCTTAACCTTCTCTGATAAGAACGGCTCACTGAGCCTGAGCTGTTTGTATAAGTAATATAGTTTATACTCGACATGTGCATTGCTTCTGGGAGTCTAGAATTTTGGTACATGATAGGCAGACAGTACCTATGTGACCAGCCTCTAATAAAAATTCTGGGCACCAAATGTCTAGTGAGTTTCCTTGGTATACATTTTACGTGTATTGTCACATGTCATTGCTAGAGGAGTTAAGCGCGTTCTGTGAGACCCCATTGGGAGAAAACTCTAGGAATTTTGCTGATTTTGCTTTGTATCCTTTTACTACAATAAATCATAGCCATAAGTATGACTATGGATCTACAAGAAACAATACATCAGTAACAACAGGCACACCTAGCACCCCAATTTTGGTTTCTAATGCCATGCTCCAAAATATGCTGAGTCATCCTAGGGCATCATTAATAACCTGGGCGTGCTCTCAGACACCTCTTACACATGTATACACATACACACACATGCACACACACACATACATACATAAAATGGACATTCTAGAGCTGAAAAGCACAATATCTGAAATTAAGAGCTCATTGCATGGGTTCAAAATCATATTAAAGAAAACATAATCTGAAATATTTATGCATTTAACAAAAGACTATCAAAATACATAAGGCAAAAACTTGGAAATATACACCACAATTGGAGGCTTAACACCCCTGTAAGTACTGATGGATCAACAGGCAGAAAATCAGTAAGTACATAAATGACTCAAAATAGCACTATCAACCAACTTGATCTAAGTGACATTTATAGAATACTTCATCCCAAACAATAAAATATACATTCTATCATTCTGTTCATGTTCAACATAGAACGTATTTTGGGCCATAAAACATACCTTAATGAACTTAACGCAATAGCTATCATACAAAAAATATGTTCTCAGACTACAATGGAATTAAATAAAACCAATAAGCAAGAGACGGTTGAAAAATCCTCCAAATACCTGAAAGCTAAACAACATACAACCTATAGATCAAAGAGAAAGTCTGAAAAGAAATTTTTTAATGTTTTAAATGAAAATATTCCTTATCGGCCGGGCGCGGTGGCTCAAGCCTGTAATCCCAGCACTTTGGGAGGCCGAGACGGGCAGATCACGAGGTCAGGAGATCGAGACCATCCTGGCTGACACGGTGAAATCCCGTCTCTACTAAAAAATACAAAAAACTAGCCGGGCAAGGTGGCAGGCGCCTGTAGTCCCCAGCTACTCGGGAGGCTGAGGCAGGAGAATGGCGTGAACCCGGAAGGCGGAGCTTGCAGTGAGCTGAGATCTGGCCACTGCACTCCAGCCTGGACCACAGAGTGAGACTCTGTCTCAAAAAAAAAAAGAAAAGAAAAGAAAAGAAAATACTCCTTATCAAAATTTATGGGATGCAGAGACAGTAGTTCACAGAGAGAAATTTATAGCATCAAATTCATGTTTAGCTCTGCAAAAGATGCTTCTACAAAAATGAAAAAAACAGACCACAGACTGAGAAAAACTATTTGCAAACACTTATCTAAAATGCTGTTAGAACCAAAATATGCAAAAGAACCCTCAAAACTCAATAATAAGAACACAAATTATGCAACTTGAAAAACAGGCAAAAGATCTGAATAGACACGTCACCAAAGACAGACCAATAGCAAATACACATACGAACAAATGCTCACCATCATGTGTCATTACAGAAACAAAAATGAGATACCATAACATTTATTAAAATGGTTAAATCCAAAACAATGACAATATCAATTTCAGGTTCAGATGCAGAATAACAGGAATTTTGATTCACAATTGGTGGGAATGCAAAATGATACAGCACCTGTGGAAGACAGTTTGGCAATTTCTTACAAAGCTAAACAATCTAAATTCGTCAGGTATAGTGGCACACACCAGTAATCCCAGCTACTCGGGAGGCTGAGGAAGAAGAATTGCCCAAACCGGAAGGCAGAGGTTGCAGTGAGCTGAGATCATGCCACTGCACTCCAGCCTGGACAACAGAGTGAGACTCCGTCTCCAAAAAAAAGAAAAAAGAAAGAAAGAAAACCAGTGCTCCTTTGAAAACCAGCTGCTTCTAGGGCTGGGGCAGACCACGTATATAATGAGCCTGAAATCACTTCTGGTACCAGAAAATGAGAAAGTACTCAAACGAAAACACGATAATGGGCTATGTCAAAGGGACACAGGAACCAACTGAAAACACAGCCTCATGGCCAAGCTGAAGCAGTTGGAGCAACAAAATGAACAAGGTAGTGTTGGATTATAACCAAAGTATAAGATAACTAGCAATGAGTTCATACTAATATAAATAAATGATTAAATAAACACAAGAGAACAGACAAATCTCCTGCACAGAATTCCTAATAATTTATATGGATACTCTGCCATCAAGGAGGTGTAGCGTAATTCTCCAGTTCATTCCAAAGAGTACAGTTGAAAACAGAGGACAAAGGAGTAACTTTACAGTGGAGAAACATGACCACACTACCTCCACCAGGTAATCAACAGTGATACATCAACAGTGATAAATCATGCTCACAGCATTTTCCTTTGATATGACATGACTGAATGACACTACCTCTGTGGTCTTCCTCTAAGAAACCCTAACCTCAGTCTAATCATGAGGAAGACAGTAGACAAATATCAACTGAGGGACATTCTACAAAACACCTGACTTGAACCCCTCAAAATTGTCAAGGTTATCAAAAACAAGGAAAGTCTGAGAAACTGTCACAGCCAAGAAGAGTCTAAGGAGACATGATGATTAAGTAGAATGTAGGCATCCTGGAACAGAAAAATTACATTAGGGAAAAATTAAGAAAATCCCAATAAAGTGGTCATTACTTAATAATATATCAATATTGTTTCACTAATTGTGACAAATGTACTACATTAATATGTTAATGATAGGGGAAACTGTGTTTATGGGATGTATATGGAAACTGTTTGTACTGTCTTCACAACTTTTCCATAAATCTAAAACTCTTCTAAAGCAAAAAGTTTACATAATAAGAAAAAAACATGTAAGAGTACAAAATTAATGAAGTGGAATTATGTCAGCATAATGGAGAAGTAGGCGGCACCAAGCTCAGGTCCCTCAGAGACATCAAAAAACAAGCAGAAACTATCAGAATAAACTTCATCAGAATTCTGAATAGGTCAAAGGCTGACCGCAACCAAATAGACACCAAATCAGAAAGAAAAAAAAAAAAGGCAACTTCAAAATGGTAGGAAAGCTCTGTGGCACTTCTACTTGCCTTTAACCCAACCCTCCTTGGCTTGGTGACAGCCTTGAGACAGCAGCCCGGCGTTCCAAATGTGGGTCCCTGGTCCTTGATTCTAGAGGGACCAGAGCAGACTTTACTTACAAGGAATTGTTTATCTGTTCCAACTATGTGGGAAATACCTGAAGGACTGATGCAATATGCTTGTCTCTGTTTCACCTAACTCAGAACTCATTTAGGATAGAAAAAAAATAATCCTTGCTCGAAAACACTGTAAGGAGAACAACATATCTGCAGTTGTCTGCAGCAGAGGATTATGGTTGAGACATATAGTATACCACTTAAGGCCTGAGAAGAAAACCTGGAGAAGGTATCTTTGGGAAATTTGGGCTTTCAAAAACCCCCACATATACTGAGAAATTTAGAAATCCGGACACATATCCAAGGCAGAATGTATACTCACAAGCCCTAAGAAGACCATAAGCTTTCACCTCCAGCTATTCTCAAGGTTCAGTGCAATCAGGACATGAAGGCTAAAGCAAGGTTGTAAACAGCCTGGCTAAATGTTAAAGAGTACCCCAGCACAGAGTGAATGTGCAAAGACTGGGAGAAGTGTTTATTTGTTGTCTTTAGCACCAGGGATTCAAAGAAATCTCTGTAAAAACATTAGCTGAATGCAAACTAAGGAACAGAGACTTCAGTGACACACATAGAACGAGGAAACCAGACTATAAAAATAGCATGGTGGCCGAGCACAGTGGCTCATGCCTGTAATCTCAGTACTTTGGGAGGTCAAGAGGTCAAGATCATCCTGGCCAACATGGTGAAACCTCATCTCTACTAAAAAAAAAAATACAAAAATTAGCTGGGCGTGGTGGCGCATGCCTGTAGTCCCAGCTACGCGGGAGGCTGATCTAGAATTGCTTGAACCCAGGAGGCAGAGGTTGCAGTGAGCCGAGATTGCAACGCTGTACTCCAGCCTGGCGACTGAGCGAGACTGTCTCAAAAAAAAAAAAAAAAAGCATAGTAAGGTACCTGAACAAATAGACAACCGCAGCCTTCAAAAATGAAAAACAGCAAACCTTGGGGAAGGGTAAAAATCTGATTTCCAAAGTTACCATATTAAAATATTCAAATGTCCAATTTCCAACAAAAAAGTAGAAGGTATTAAAAGACACAAGAATATAGAGCCTACTCAAGGAAAACAAATTCCTTCCTTAAGAAAGCCCAGATATTGGACTTAGTAAACAAAAATTTTAAATAAATTATCTTAAGCGTCATCAAAAATTACAAATAAATAAAAGAAATGAGGACAACAATGTCTGAACTGAGTTGGAACCTTTAAAAAGAAACCAAGTAGAAAATCTAAAGCTGAAAAGTAAAATGACTGAAATTTAAAAATCCACTAGAGGTTTTAACAACCCAGCTGAAAGAATCATGAATTGGAGGATATAAAAATTGAAGTAATCTGGTATGAGGAGCAGAATAGAAAAAAAAAATAAAGAAATGTGAATAGAGCCTAAGGGACCTGTGGGACAACTTTGAGTGGACTATCTATCATACAATTACAGGAGTCCTAGAAGGAAAAAAGAGACAGAAATGGGAAGAAAGATTACTCAAAGAAATAAGGGATAAAAACTGCCTAAACTCTATGAATAACACAAATTTTACATCCACAAAGCTCAACAAACTCCAAGTAAGAAAAATTCAAAGAGATCTACTGAGGCACACTATTATCAAACTATCAAAAGCCAAATAACAACCACAGAGGTCAGACACCACAGAGACCAGAAGGTAGTGGGATGGCATCTTTAAAGTGTTAAAGAGGGGAAAAAACAAAAATGAAAATCCTGCCAGCCAGGAATTTGTAAACCCGGCAAATCGATCCTTCAAAAATGAAAGATAAATTAAAACATTCCAGATAAAAGCCAAGAGAACTCATTATCATAAACCGTGCCCTACAGAAAATACTAAATGGAAGGTTGAAATGAAAAGATCTTCATAAGTCAAAGCTGTATGAAGAAATAAAGAGCTCCAGTAAAAAATTATGTAAGTACAAAAGCCAGCATTTTGTATTTTGTAACTCCAACTCGTAGTTTGTAACGCCAATCTTTATTTCCTAAAGAAGTGTACCACAAATGCATACACAGTAACTATAAATCTATGTTATTCAGCGCACAGTGTATAAAGATGTAATCTGTAGCAACAACAACAGCAGGAGAAGGCAGCTGTATAGGAGCAGAGTTTTTGTATGATACTGAGACAAAGCTGGTATTTAAACTAGATTGTCATAAATATGGAATGTTCACTGTTAATCTGGTAAACACTAACAAAATATCTTAAAAAACACACAAAAGGAAATGGGAAGTAAATAAAAATATGCTACAAAAAATCAGCTAAACAGAGCAGTGAAAGAAATGAACAAAAAATTAGAAAGAAAAATATAGCAACTGGCAGAAGTCAGTCCTTCCTTGTTAGAAACAACTTTAACTCTCTTCTTTCCTTCCTTTCCTTTTCTTTCGCTTTCCCTTCCCTTTCCCCTCCCCTCCCCTTCCCCTTCCCTCCCTCCCCTTCCCCTTCCCTCCCTCCCCTTCCCTCCCTCCTTCCCTTTCCACTCCCCTTCCTTCTTCCCTTCCCCTTTCCTTTCCCCTTCCTTCTTCCCTTCCATTTCCCCTTCCTTCTTCCTTCCTCTCCCCTTTCCCCTTCCCTCCCCCTCCCGTTTCCCTTTCCCTTCCCCCTTTCCCCTTTCCTTCC
Organism: Mandrillus leucophaeus; assembly: GCF_000951045.1. Taxonomy (NCBI): domain Eukaryota; kingdom Metazoa; phylum Chordata; class Mammalia; order Primates; family Cercopithecidae; genus Mandrillus; species Mandrillus leucophaeus. The sequence goes on along the minus strand of NW_012102222.1, from coordinate 42,319 downwards.
TTCTCCTTCCCTCCTTCTCTCTCTTTCTTTCTTGTTTTTGGGAGATGGGGTCTCACTCTGTGGCTCAGACTGGAGTTCAATGCCTCCATCTAGGCTCACTGCAACCTCGGCCTCCCGGGGGTTAGCTCAAGCGATTCTTCCACCTGAACTTCCTGAGGAGCTGGGACTCCAGGTGCACGCCACCACACTGGGCTAATTTTTGTATCTTTTGTAGAGGCAGGGTTTCACCATGTCAGGCTGGTCTTGAACTCCTGGACTCAAGCAATTCACCTGCCTTAGCCTTCCAAAGTGCTGGGATTACGGGCAAGAGCCACCATGCCCAGCCAACTTTAATTCAAAATAGGTTAAATTCTACCAACAAAAAGGCAGAGATTGGTAGAATGGATTTAAAAAAAAAAAAAAAAAAAAAAAAAAAAAACTCATGAAAAAACTTAAGTCACATTCACAGAGTTCAGTGGATCTTAAATAAGAATAAATATAAGCTAAAACAAAACCAAAACAGAACTTTAAAAGCAGTCATATAAAAACCCAAAACATTATGAAAAGACAACTTTAAAGTGAAAGGAAAAAACACAAACAAACTCAAAGGTAGAATTCTATGCATAGCAAAAATAAAAGTTTAAGATTACTCTGTTTATGATTTCCAAATATCTTTGGGATTTTTAGTAGAGACTGGATTTCACCACATACAGAGTAAATATAAACAGAGTAATAACAACCAACAGATATGCATTATAAGAAACATCAAAGGGAGTTTTCATGAAAAGGAAAAATGACCCAAAACAGAACTATGAAAAGAAAGGAAAGAGTGAAAAGCCTAGAAATGAAGGGGGATAAATGGAGTCAACATGTTTCAGAGTTACGGGTTTAGGTAGTACAATGAATAGTTTGTATTTCATTATATGTCAAAAATGCTCGCTTTAACTTCTAGGATAACCACAGAAGACTACCACAACACACCCAACAGAAGAGCAAAAATAAAAAATAAAATACCAAGTCTCAGGATGAATGTGTGGAGTAAGAACACGCATGCACTGCTGCTGGCAAAGTAGACTGGTACAAACCTTGGGCAGCTGGCGAAATCAATGTATAACCTTCGTGTACTGATGTATGATTTTGCCTGTAACTTCTGCTTTCCTGTAATGTACCATCACCTTTAAAAACCCTTGCTTATAAGCCAGGGATCACAGGTCTTAGGCGTTAACCACCTAATTCTCCTTGCCTGATGCCCTGCAATAAATGCCTCCATTTCTCTTGCTGCAAATCCCAGTGTCCGTTTTAGCTTTTTCTGTGTGCTTAGTGAGAGTACCCAAGTTTGATTTGATAACAGAAAGAGGAATTATAGAATTCAAGTATCACCATTTTGCAATCTTTAATGAATTACTAAACTTAGACAATAATCAGTGACTTTCAAACATTACAAAAAGACAATGGAGCCAGGTGCAGTGGCTCATTCCTGTAATCCCAGCACTCTGGGAGGCCAAAATGGGAGTATTGCCTGGGCCAAGGAGTTCGAGACCAGCCTGGTCAACGGACCTGGTAGCAGGACCCTGTCTCTACAAAAAAAATTTTTTTTTAATTGGACAGGTATAGTGGCATGCACCTGTAGTCCCAACTACTCAGTAGGCTGAGGCAAGAGGATCACTTGAGCCCAGGAATTCAAGGCTGGAGTGAGCCATGACTGAGCCAATGCACTCCAGCCTAGGCGACAGAGCAAGATCCTGACTCAAGAAAACAAACAACAACAAACAAAAGGACAATGAGATGTTATGTGGCCCTGAGGTAAGTACACAACACAATCTATGATAAATTCTTACCAAAACCTAACCATCAGTCAGGATTAAGTTCAACTACTTAGAGAAAAATACAGGGATCACAGAAACACGTTAAACATAACCACAGTGATACAACAAGGAAAATCTTCAACAAATACACTGCAGTAAATAAAGATATAGAGAAGAAACATACAACTCACAAAACCTTAAAGATAAAAGACATTTCAACCATATTTGAATCCTGATTTAACAAATGTAAAAAAATGCAAAAACTGGAAAACACTGATTATACATTAAGAAATTTTCAAATTTTGTTGTGGTAACTGTATTGTGGTGTTTTGTTGTTGTTGTTGTTGTTGTTGTTTGAGACAGGGACTCACTCTGTGGCCCAAGCTGGAGTGCAATGGCACAATCTCAACTCACTGCAACCTCCACTTCCTGGGATCAACTGATCCTCCCACCTCAGCCTCCTGAGTAGCTGGGTGCAAGCCACCATGCCCAGCTAACTTTTTATTTTTATTTACTTTATTTATTTATTTATTTATTTATTGAGACAGAGTTTCCCTCTGTCACCCAGGCTGGAGTATGGTGGCTCAATCTTGGCTCACTGCAACCTCCACCTCCCTGGTTCACGCAATTCTCCTGTCTCAGTCTCCTGAGTAGCTGAGACTACAGGTGCACACCACTATGCCCAGTTCATTTTTGTATTTTTAGTAGAGACTGGGTTTCACCATATTGGCCAGGCTGGTCTCGAATTCCTGACCTCAGGTGATCCACCCGCCTAAGCCTCCCAAAGTGCCGGGATTACAGACGTGAACCAACGTGCCTGGCCTTCATTTTTATTTTTGTAGAGATGGGGTTTCACCATGTTGCCCCGACTGGTCTTGAACTCCTGAGCTGAAGCGATCCACCCACCTCGGCCTCCCAAAGCACTGGGATTACAGGTTTGGGCCACCACACCTGGACAGTATTTTTTTTAAGTTTCTTGAACCAATTTTTTCCTCCATGTTGTTATACTTTATCAATTTGAATTTAAAAAGTTAGGTTCACTTATTCTATTTGTACTTAATTTTAGAATTTGCTTTTTCCATCTTTTTAAATTTTTTTGAACATGTGAAGCATTTAACATGATTCAAAAGTCAAAGCTATATATAATGATACAGCATCCACCAAAAGAGTCTTGATGCAGTAACATCATGCGGGCACTGAAGGCACTCAGAGCTTGGTTTCTAAATAATAGTTCACTGTAAAAGGAAGCACCACTCCAGGGAAAAACAACAGATTCCATGCCTGGGGCTGGGAGATACAAGGGAAGTTTGTGTATCTCTGTTCTAACAGACAACAATAAAGGCTCAAAGACTAACAAGGATATAGAGGAGCCACTTTGAAGGAGTTCCACTAACTACATGGGGACAATATGAACATCAAAAATAATAACAATAAATGAGACTAAAAAAAAAAAAATCCATGAATCTGAAGTGATACCAAAAAAAAAAGGTATGTGTGTGAGTGGAGGTAGGCAGGAGCTCTTTTTTACAGAAGAATGGGAGCTAGGCCAGGCACAGTGGCTCATGCCTATAATCCTAGCACTTTGGGAGGCCAAGGTGGGCAGACTGCTTGAGCCCAGTAATTCAAGACCACCCTGGGTAACATAGTGAGACCCCATCTGTACCAAAAAAAAAAAAAAAAAAAAATTAGCCAGGTGTGGCAGCATGCACCTAGAGTCCCATCTACTCAGGAGGCTGAAGTGGGAGGATTGCTGGAGCCCAGGAGCTCAAGGCTGCAATGAGCCGTTATTGTGCCACTGCACTCCAGCTTGGGCGACACAGAGAGACCCTGTCTCAAAAAGAAAAAACAAAAACAAAAAAAAAGCCAGCTAATGTCGAAGGAGTAGAAAATGTGAGAAATCATAATTCTGCAACCACCAGTAGAACAGGTGATTCGGACAAGTATCAACGGATGTTAAAAACAGTGGATGAATCAAAGGTTGTTAGGCATACTACCTTTGAAATGAAAACACAGTACATCACCTTTGTAGCATTCCAGACACTAATTTTTAACATGAAACAACTATGAAGATGTAATCAGAGGAGTTCAAATAGTCAACACTCTTGTAAAATGTCAATTTCAGGCCAGGTGTGGTGGCTCACGCCTGTAATCCCAGCACTTTGGGAAGCCAAGGCGGTTGGATCACCTAAGGTCAGTAGTTCAAGACCAACCTGACCAATATGGTGAAACACCGTCTCTACTAAAAATACAAAACTTAGCCGGGCATGGTGGCGGGTGCTCGGGAAGCTAAGATAGGAGAATTGCTTGAACCCAGGAGGTGAAGGCTACAGTGAGCTGAGATCATGCCACTGCACTCCAGCCTGGGCAACAGAGCAAGACTCCATCTCAAATAATAAATAAATAAATAAATAAATAAATAAATAAATAAAATGTCAATTTCAGGCTGGGCATGATGGCTCATGCCTGTAATCCCAGCACTTTGGGAGGCCGAGGCAGGCAGATCACTTGAGGCCAGGATTTCAAGACCAGTCTGGCCAACATGGCAAAACCCTGCCTCTACTAAAAGTACAAAAATTAGTGGGGCATAATGGCACATGCCTCTAATTCCAGCTACTTGGGAGGCTGAAGCATGAGAATTGCTTGAAACTGGGAGGTGGAGTTTGCAGTGAGCCAAGATGGCACCACTGCACTCCAGCCTGGGTGACAGAGCAAGATTCTATCTCAAAAAACAAAAAAAAAGAAAAAAAAAAGTCAATTTCAAGAAAGACAAAAGAGGCAGCATCTGCTCTAGATTATAGAAAATTAAAGGGCATGAGAACTGGACATAATGTGATATCACTCACTAGATACTGACTTGGAAAAAAAGATAAAGTTTTTTTTTTTAACATCTGGAGATACATCATTTCGTAGTGTACACTAAGATTATCATCTCCATACAGGGAAAACATTCTTTTTCTTAGGAGAAACATGCTGTAGTATTATGGATGCCTACACAACTTATTTTCAAATGATTCTGTAAAGAAACGTGGAATAGATAAGAAAACAAATGTAGTAATTAGTTAACAATTGGTTAAAAGAGATGAAGAGTAGACACGTTTTCACTGTATTATACTTTCAACTTTTCTGCAGGTTTGAGATTGTTTTAAGTAAAAAAATGGGGGAGATATTTTTAAATGATTACTGTACACTTGGTTGGATATGGTGGCTCGTGGCTGTAATCTCAGCACTTTGGGAGGCCGAGGCGGAAGGATCGCTTAAGCCCAGGAGTTCAATATCAGCCTAGGCAACACAGCAAGACCTCATCTCTACAATTAAAAAAGAAAAACAAAAATTAGGCATGGTGATGCGTGCACCTGTAATCCCAGCTACTAGGAAAGCTAAGGCAGGAGAATCACTGGAGACTGAGAGGTCAAGAGGTTGAGGCTGCAGTGAGCCATGATCAGAACACTGCACTCCAGCCTGCGAGACCCTATCTCAAAAAAAAACAAGATTACTATATACACGTGCAAATTTTGTAGATATGGTTCCTCACCACAACCTCCTCCACTAATATCCTAGTTATTTCTTATTTTAAAACACTATCTCATTTTGGGAAACTTTAAAGTACAAGGGATTTAGGTAACAGTGTGGATTACTGCTCATTTTCTTAGCATGATTAATTGTATTGTGGTTAGATAAGTAAATGTCCTTACGGTGAAGAAATTCATACCAAGTTATTTAGGGATAAAGTGCTATAATGTGGGTAACTTATTTTCAAATATATTTCAGAATAAAATGTATATACAGAGAGATAAAGCAAAAAAGGCAAAAATGTTAACTGATGAATCTAGGTAAGAATTATATAAGTGTTTATTTTGTTTGAAAATTTTCATATTAAAAGTTAAGAAAAAGGCTTCAGCTTTCAGACATACTTATTGATATGTTTACCCAAAAAAAATTATCTTGAATTTGAGTCAAAATAATCTCAGCAGGAATGGGTCACAGTAAAAGTGAGACACCCCTGAGCTGATAACTGAGGAAGCTGAGAATGGCTAGGTACATGGAGGTTAATATAGTATTTTATCACTTTTGTGTAAGTTTGCAATTTTCCAAAATAAAAAGCTAAAAGAAGAATGCATACTTCTAGTCTGAAATACATATTTATCTATCCTAACTCCAAAAATATCAGTGAAGAAACATAAAAGAGGCAGTGTGCAGTGGCTCACGCCTGTAATCCCAACATTTTGGGGGGCTGAGGCGGGTGAATCACCTGAGGTCAGGAGTTTGAGATCAGCCTAACCAACATGGCAAAACTCATCTCTACTAAAATACAAAAAAAAAAATTAGTTGAGCATAGTGGCATACACCTGCAGTCCCAGCTACTCGGGAGGCTGAGGCAGGAGAATCGCTTGAACCCAGGAGGCGGAAGTGGCAGTGAGTCGACATCACGCCACTGCACTACATCCAGCCTGGGAAACAGAACAAGACTCCCCTCGAAAGAAAAAAAAAAAAAAAGAATACAGCCAGGCACAGTGCCTCATGCCTATAAACTGAGCACTTTGGGAGGCTGAGATGGACAGATCGCCTGAGCTCAGGAGTTCAAGACCAGCCTGGACAACATGGGGAAACCCCGTCTCTACTAAAAACACAAAAATTAGCCATTCATGGTGGCCGGCGCCTGTAATCCCAGCTACTCGGGAGGCTGAGGCAGGAGAATCACTTGAACCCAGGAGGCAGAGGTTGCAGTGAGCCGAGATCACATCACTGCACTCTAGCCTGGGTGACAGAGCCAGACAGACTCCGTCTCAAAAAAAAAAGAAAAAAAAAAAAAAAAAAAAAAAAAAAAAGAACACTCCCGGGAAGGGAGTATTCCCCTCTCAGCTGAAGAAACATTTTGAGTAATTTCTGAAAGACACAGAATGGTAAGACCAAACAGAAGTCAGAGGCAGGAAGTCCATTTCAAGCACAGCCATAAGCTTGGAGATGTTCTGGGTTCCTGCAAGAAACCTGCTGGATTTTTTACCTATTATGTTTCCTTACCAATTCACCTACAATCCTTGAATCGGCCTTTCCATTGTGGGAGACAGTAGTAATAGAGGACACATTTCTCAACAGTTGAGTGAATTCACATTAGCTACCTGTGCTGATCAAACTAGTTCTTCACTTTTAAATATGAATGGAAAATAAAGATTTACTAGATATTTGAGGAAAAGCAACAGCATAAAGCATACTCACCAAGATGACTAGAAATGAATGCTAAGAAACCAAATCAACGTAAGAAATAGAAATGAAAAATTAATTCTAATATCTTCAAACAGATTTTTAAAACTATTCCTTCCATAAACCAAGAACACACTGCCATGGTAAGAAGCCTTCAGGGAGAAAGAAAGAGCAGTAAGAAATTAAAAACAGGCCAGACATGGTGGCTCACACCTATAATCCTAGCACTTTGAGAGACTAAGGCAGATGACCTGAGCACAGGAATTTGAGGCTGCAGTGAGCTATGACTGCTGACTATTACACCACTGTATTCCAGCCTGGGTAAAAGAGTGAGATCCTGTCTCTAAAGAAAAAAAAAAAAAATAGGAAAGAAACTGAACAACACAGTGAAATTGTAAAATTTTCACAAATGGTGAAAACTTTTTTAAAATTTCAAAGAACTGGCAGGGCACAGTGGCTCACATCTTGTAATCCCAGCACTTTGGGAGGTCAAGGCGGGCAGATCACCTGAAGTCAGGAGTTCAAGGCCAGCCTGGCTAACAAGGTGAGACTCCATCTCTACTAAGAATACAAAAAAAATTAGATGGGCGTGGTGAAGGGCGCCTGTAGTCCCAGCTACTCGGGAGGCTAAGACAGGAGAATGGTGTGAACTTGGGAGGCGGAGCTTGCAGTGAACTGAGATCACGCCACTGCACTCCAGCCTGGGTAACAGAACAAGACACTGTCTCAAAAAAAAAAAAAAAAATCAAAGAACCTTTAAAGATGTTTTAGAAATAGAATGAACATGGAAAATAGTACAAAAGAGAAATAAAAATAAATATAAAGAGGTTCAGGGGGCTGGACGCAGTGGTTCACGCCTGTAATTCCAACACTTTGGAAGGCCAAGGGATGTGGATCACAAGGTCAGGAGTTCAAGACCAGCCTGGCCAAGATGGTGAAACCCCATCTCTACTAAAAATACAAAAATTACTCAGGTGCAGTGGCAGGTGCCTGTAATCCCAGCTACTCAGGAGGCTTAGGCAGGAGAATTGCTTGAACCCGGCAGGCAGAGGTTGCAATGAGCTGAGATCACACCACTGCACTCCAGCCTTGGCGACAGAGTGAGAGACTCTGTCTTAAAAAAAAAAAAAAAAAAAAAATGGCTAACAAGCGCACTTCAGGCTTGTTTTCCTCTACCCCAAATGCCCAGCTAAGGCAGCCTAAAGCTCCTTGTATACTAAACAGCCATCACATTACAAGTGAGCAATTTAAACTATAGCAACTCTCTTTGAACAGTATTTGCAATTCAACAAGATTTAGTAAGACAGAACGTCATAAATAGCTGCTAAATGAATGAATGACTAGATTAAGAAAGATACCAAAAAAAATGCTAACTTCAGGTAAAGGAAAGATATTTGCTGAAAAAATGGCAGAGTCAAAAAAAAATCTTACCCTTAAAATCAGTATCTTGATGAAATTCCTATCAAAATCCCAACAAGGATTTTTATAAGCACAGTCAAGCTTATTCTAAAACTTATAAAAAAGGCACAGATGCTAAGAAGAGCTAAAGCAACTATGAAGAAGAATAAAGTAAAAGGAATCACTGTGTTCAATATTAAACCTTATTGTATGGTCAGTCATCGAGATAACATGGTATTAGCAGAGACATAGACACATACACTAATGGAACACAGAAGATAACCCAGAAATAGGTCCACACAAATATACTTAAGTGATTTCTGACAAAGGTACAAAAGCAGTTCAGTAAAATTTTCACAAATTTGTTGAAAAAAAAGTTTTAACAATTGGTACTACAAGTAATTGTACATCCATAGGCAAAAACAGCCTCAATCTAAACCTCACACCTTATACAAGGTGAGCCACCACACCCGGCCAAGGCTGAGAATTTTTAAACTGACAAGGATATCATACCTTAGAATCAACTCCCGCCAAAATACTACAGGATAAAGAGAGAGAAAATCAAACCAAGTTATATTAAGTAACAAGTGCTGAAAATCAAAACAAAAGAGAAAATCTCATAACCAACCAGAGGGAAAAAGATCAATTGCCTTCAACGGGGAGGATGATTTAAGACAAAAACAACAACAATCCAGAAGTCATCGGAATGGTATCTTTAAAGTGCTAAAAAGAAAAGGTAAAAAAAAAAGCTCTCACTCCAGAATTCTGTCTTTAGTGAAAATATCCTTCAAAATGAAGAAATATAGACATCTTCAAACAAACAAACAAAAAAAAGATGAGAGAATTTGTCACCAAAAGATCTGCACAAGAAACAATAAAACTTCTTTGGGGTAAAGGCAAATAACTGTAGATGAAGCATGATACTGCAAAAGGGAAGAAAGAGCACAGGAAAGGGCAATTATTTCAGTAAATACGAAAGCCTACCCACTCTCTAAAGTCGTAATACTAAAGATACCTTGTGGGATTTAGAACACAAGGAGAAGAAAGCATCAAAACAACAGTACGCATGTGGGGATGGAGTAAATGGAATGATAGTGTGGTAATTTAATTAAGTTCTTACATACAAGTAAACTCCAAATGGATTAAAAATTTAAACATAAAATGCATAAAAATATTAGAATACATGGGCAGATTCTTTATAATCATGATGTGGGAAGGACTTTCTAACTATGTCTCCAAATGCTGTCAGTCCAAAACCACAAGGAAAAGATTAATAAACTAGACAACAAAAATAACAAAAATAACCACATATTTCTGCATAGAGAAAAACACCATGAACAATTATCAAAAGACAAATGATATACCAAAAAATAATGGCTTGCAACTCATATAATACATAGGGGTAAAAGACATTGGGGGGAAAAAAGACCAGAAAACCCAAGAGAAAAACAGGCAAAAGATATTAACCATTAAGTTCACAGAAAAATAAATATAAGACACCCTTATAAGACACAGGAAAAGGTATTCAACCTCACTCAGTGAAGAAAATTGCAGATGCAAACTATATGAAATACCACTTTTTATCTATCAGTTGCCCCTAATCCAAAAGTTGAACCACATATTCTATGGGAGGAGCTGTGAAGAAATAAGCATTCCCATGCATTGCCAATGGGAAAACAAAATAATACTATCTCTAGGACAGGCATGCCCACTAAGTTGATTAAGTTCTGGGAATTCATCTGATATATAAACATATACACACAAAATTATAAATGTACAAGATTATTCATTACAACATGGTTTGTCACAGCAAATGGCTGGAAGTAGTTAACTATAGACTTGAATTAGTATGCAATTGTGACAAAGAGAGAAAATGCCATTCATGTTCTGTCATAGAAACATCTGCATGCTGTTAAGCGAAAAAGGATTAATGGAAAATAGTGTATACGTCAAGCATCAGAATCAGCTTAAGCTAGAGGTTTATCAGAACTTCAGAATCAAGGACCCCATCCATAGTCCATAGCTACTAAATCAGAACCTGCATATTAAAAAGATTCCAGGGATGCACAATCACATTTAAGTTTGATATGCCCTAGAGATAACAGATTCCTTTTTAAGTAAACTGAGGAAGCAAATAAGAATATACATACATATTTTATTTAAACTGGATAAACAAACACTGGCAAAGTAAACCAAAAACTAGAAAAAAAAAGACATCTTTGGTAGGGTGACCATGTATTCCAATATGTCTGGGATTGTCCTAATATATGCCAGTTGTCTCTGCATAAGTATTTATAAAACCTCTCACTCTCAGTGAAAATGTATCAGTTTGAATGATAAATAAATGTCACCCTACCTGGAGAAACTGCATGAACAGAGGGAGTGTGAATATGTATGTACATATTTTGGTTATCACTTACTTTTTAAAAAGTAAAAGTAATGTATTATTATGTTAACGTATTATTAATTCAAAAGCACTTTATTAAGGAAAAAAAAATAAGACCAGTCAGGAAAAACAGATCAAGAAGAACCTAAGTAGGCTAAGGATGGAAACACAAGGAAAAGCAATGCCTGGAGCAAAAAGAAAAGATGCCTTCATGACGACTAGGGAGGGAATCAAAGTTAGGAAAGGACAGTTCAGAGGGTGGCATTATACACACCAACAGAGGAGACTCTCCAAACAAAGACCATGGTTAACAATATATGCAGCAGACCAGGGAAGTAACACAAAGGCAAAAACATCCACTGGCCTTGATTATGATTTGGTGGCCTTTGCCAGAACTGATTCAGGTGAGTTTAGGTGAGGGAACAAGGTTGCATTCATCAGATTGAAACACAAATGAAAAACACAGAAACAAGTCGGAACTGTCAGTGATTCAACCTAGAAATAAGAACAAGCTGACACAAAGAGTTAGGGGAAACTGTTCTGAGGACTTGCAGTCCCTCCATTCCTCCACATCGTCAAGGTTTTATTCCTGGATCAAGCAGGACCATCAAACCTCAGTGTCTGGTCTCCTGAAAAGCATATGCACTGAGTCTTGCTCTGTAACTGTGTTCTTTGTTTCTACCAAGAAACACTTCTAGACAACTTACTGCATTTATTTCAGAATTTTTATTAGAACAATCACAGATAACATTACAATAATTTGGATAATTCTGCAAAATTAAAAATCCTGCATCTGATTTGCCAACTGCACTA
>NW_012102222.1:18874-28854 GCF_000951045.1 Mandrillus leucophaeus | reverse complement strand
AAAAAAAAAAAATTTTTGCCTATTTCTATTTTTCCATTTTCAAAACATAAATCCTTATAAACTTCAGAAATCCATTTTAAAACAAACTGGGAATAAAGAAACAAGAATCTCACCTGGGATTTGTTCATTTTCTGCTCTTAGTGGAGGAGGGAGAGCTGAAGGATTAGAAAGGAAGAATGTCAGGAGAGCCTTGGCCAGCCTTGCAGTTCGGAGATTCACCTGCCTATACAGCTCCACACACAAGATACTTACGTGTCCATGTGTGGCTCCGATATATGCTGAGCTCAGACATGACACTTTTCACTGAGTGAATGTAAATATTTCTTACTGATTTATTACCAATTTAGGTTCTGTGACACAGAAAAATTAAAAACATGAAAAGATGAGTTTAACAAGTAACAGTAATCTAAAGGAAGAAACACTACGGGTTTGTCAAAATTCCTTGTAGGGAAAAAAAAAATTCAGGCCATATTGTTTACCTATTTACCTGTTAACACCATTAACGCCCTGAGGTCAGACAATGCAAAAAACCTCTAAAAAAAGGGATGCGGTGTTTAACCAAGTTTAAAAATGTTCTAACTTGCTAACAATTCCTCAAAAGGATCTTTTAATGAGAAACTGTGACATAGAGCAACAAAATAGGAAGCAGTGGCTAGGGAAACTGCAGACTTGACTTCTAATCTCAGTCTGCCTCTAACGAATGACAAGATCTGAACTAGTCACCTCCTCAAACTCAGTTTTGTTTTTCCGTTTTCAAATAAGATCAAAACAGATAACCCAAGTAGGACCTGCCTGCACTACCATCCGGCGGGGTATCAGGCCAGGAGAGGAGGAAGCTCAGCAGTTCATCTAGATGTGCCGGGTGTTCGGGAGGGGTGATGACAGCATTTCCTTCGCTATGGCCGTGAGCCTTTCACCCGTCCCTACCCTCAGACTCTCCAGAGGTGACACTCCTGTTAGCCTGCGCGCCCACCCCTCAACTCCAGCTCACCTCTCTCTTCTTAAACTTGTCCCAGACCTTGCACCGGCACACAGACTCCGACGGCTTCAGGATACTGTGCCATGATTACACATAATACATAAACGAACACGCAACGTGTAAATAATTACTTGGGATACGAGGGCGGTCAGAGCCAGAAGGGGCCCTGGTGGGCAACTAGGCCAGCCCCTTTGCTCCTGCACTCCACCCGCAGAGAGGCCCTGGGGCCGGTGCAGGCGCCGTCTCCCCCGGACTCTCCCAGGAAACGCACACCCAGTAAATACAGCACCTAAACAACGAAAGTACTCAAAACAACCCAAGGCGGCAAGTATTCCAGATATCCGCAATTTACAGAGAGGAACACCGAGTCTCCCGTGGGTAATTGTGTCTAATTCATTTGTCGCGCACCCGGCGCAGTCGTTCTCCCCCGCAGCCCCGCCCCCTCCCCGCGAGCCCAGCGCACAAAAAGCACACACGCACATATCAAACGCCATGCGCACGCGCACGGCAAACGTCACACGCTACGCACGCGGGCTGTTCCCCCCGCCCCCCGGAGCCAGTTCCCTCCCCTTCGGGCTAACGCGCACTATCCATTCGCTGCTACAAGACTCAGCTGGGCGCCAGGCGCAGGGACTTGACGCATAAGGACCCCCGCGAGCCCCGGAACTCACGTTCCCACGCCAGACCTCATCCTTTTATGATAGAGACGCCCTCGCCCCACAGTCCCTTCAACGCCGCAGGCGCCAGGGATCCCTCCCCACCTTCGAGCTATAGCCGCTGCCCGCCCGCCTTTGGGGCAGCGCGGGGACCCCCTGGCCCTTGCCCAGTACTCCGGGGCTCACCCGCCGCTTCTCGCCGCGTGGACCCGGAGGCGAGGGGTTTCCCACAACGGACTGGAGGCCGAGGAAGGACACGCCAGAAGGGGAAGGCGGGGATGTACATGCGCAGAGGGAGCGGCCGAGCGCCCGAGTCAGGCTGGTGGCTGCGGGGCATGGAAGCGGCGCTACCTCCTAGAAGCGAAGCCCCAGGAGGGTGTTGGTCTGCTCTGGCCGCACCCCTCAATTGTAAAATGAGGCTAATGATAGTGCCTAGCTAGTAGGAGTTTTATGAGAATTGGAGGCGCTTACGTTGTAAAAGCACTTAAACCGGTGTCTGACACATACATTGTTCAGTATATTTCTCAAGATTCCCCATTTTGTATCATGCTGGTCATCATAAATGAGGCTTTCCTACAAAACAGCCTTGTTTAGTGGGTGGAGAGATTACTGTCTCAGTTACCCACTCTTGCTTGGAACCAGGATTCTGTCAGTACCCCCAGAGGTTGTGGATCAAACCAATGTGCCTTTTAGACACAAGCCAGGAGAAGGAAAGGTGTTCTTGAATTCATTCACGAACATGCATGTTAATGTTTAACTGAAAGACTAGAAGAGAATAACGTCTGTGACCAGTATGGTTATTCTCTGGAATAAGGAAAAATAGAAGCTAGCAATTCAAGACCCAAACATAAAATTGTTTATATGTTTTAAAAAAAAAAAAAAAAAAAAAAAAAAAAAAGCTGTTTGAGTAACGTATTTGAAGAAAAAGCACACTCTTATTTTACCCAAAACTACGCATACATTCTTTCATGTGCGTATCTGGCATTTTCAGCACACTATGAGCATATGGGTGTGTTACAACTTTTCATTGAAAAAATCAACTCCTTGGTCATTGTCCATTTTTTTAAAACTTTTCATTTGCTCATGATTTCAGATTTACAGAAGAGTTGCAAAGATAGTTCCAATATGCCTTTCACCCAGATTCTACTAGCGTTAGTATTTTACATGACCATGGTATATTTATCAAACTAAGAAAATACCATGGGTATAAACTGCAGAGTTTATTCAGACTTAAGCAGTTCTTCCACTAATGCCCTTTTTCTGTTCCAGCATCCAATCAAGGATATTGTTACGGGGGTCCTTGCTCCCAGAGCTCCCAAGATGGTGCTTGGCCACTTCCAAGATGGTGGCAAACCTCGTGTTCTCTGACCTGGGTTTCTTTGCCTCACAGATTCCAAGGAATGGAATCTTAGGCTATGCAGTGAGTATTATAGCTCTATTAGAAGCCGTGGGTCATGGAAGAGAACTAAAACCCAGTGACTAGTGTTCAGCTCGATTAGGACAAACCCGGGACTTAGCTGTGCAGAAACAATGGCAAACCTTTAGCCAGACTGGAGCAGCAGTGGGCGCCTCGCTGGATCAGGAGCACAGCAGATGACCTGCCTTTAGCCCAACTCGGAGCGGCAGTGGGCGCTTCACTGGATCAGGAGCACAGCCAACACCCTGCTGGATCCAGAGGGATGGAAGAAAGCGGGTGGGTCTGCAAAGGCAGCAAACAGCAGTGATGGATGAAGCTCAGTTGGAGCCATAACAAACACGGACCAGAAGAGAGTGCAGTTGCAATATTTAATAGAGTGAAAACAGCTCCCATACAAAAGGAGGGGACCCAAAGAGGGTAGCCCTTGTGGGCTGGAATGCCTGGATTTATATCTGGCTTATTGTCCCTCCTGCTGTTCTCTCAGGCAATAGATGATTGACCATTTATTTCTTTACCTCCTGTTTTTGCGTAATTAGCATTTTAGTGAGCTCTCTTTACTACCTGATTGGTCAGGTGTGAGCTAAGTTGCAAGCCCCATGTTTAAAGGTGGATGTGGTCACCTTCCCAGCTAGGCTTAGGGATTCTTGGCCTAGGAAATCCAGCTAGTCCTGTCTCTCAATATCGCACGCAGTACATTTACTTGTCATGTCTTAGCCTTGGCCAATTTATAATAGTTTCTTGCTCTTACCTTGTCTTTCATGACCTTGATGTGGAGACGAAAGCATGCTCTCTTGACTTCAGTCCTCCTACCTTGGCTTCCCAAAGTGCTGGGATTATAGGAATGAGCCACCACACCCAGCCTATAGTTTAACTTTAAAACAAGAATGAAAATGATCCGTTCCTGAAACTAACCCCCTTCTTCTTTGGGGACAAAAACCACCTTTGTAAAACTAGTGGAAGTCCACAAGTTTAGAATTATGATAGGGACCTGAATTCTGTAAGATATAGGCATAAACCTAACCAGTTATTGCTTTATAACCTGCCTTTTTGTGACTGCTTACTACTCCAGAGTCACATAGCCAGTGGTCACAAGATTTATAACATCTCCAATTGTCCCTATAGATAATGTCACTATTGTAAAACTTAAAACTAGTATTTGAAATATTTTTCAGACTTTACATTCTGATGGACCAACTGGTGCCACTGGGACCAGTAACCCACAGCAAAAAATGGACTCAGCTGATCCTGTGACCCCCTTCAGGAACTGATTCAGCCCAAGAAGACAGTTAACACCCCTATGATTTCATCCCTGACCCGCCCAATCAGCATTCCCCATTCTCTAGCGAGGTTCAAAGTTTTTCATCCTTGAAAAGCTGTAGCCTCCAAATTCTCAGGAAGGTAGATGTGAGAATTGTCTCTTATCCTACTTGCTTGGCCACCCTGCAATTATTAAATTCTTTTTGTGCTGCAATCTTGTCGTTCTCAGTTTATTGGCTTTTTTCTAGGCAGCAGCCAAGAATAACCCAGTTAGGTGGTAACATTCTCCTGATTAGATTGAGGTTGTGAGTTTTTAGGAAGCACCCCACAAACAGTATGTGGCTTTCCCATAGTGTGATATCAGATGGCATAATATCAACATGAGTTTTTACTGGTTGATTGACCATGATTACAAGTATTAAATTAATTTAAATTTGTACTGACGCTGCCTCCCTACCTTTAGGGCCGATGTAAGGAATCGCAACCTACCTTGGTATGTAAACAAACAAAACCTAGCTTGTTTTCTATCTACAAATATTCCCTGCCCACTTTATAGAGTTCTCTGAACCTCTTCTAGTTCTGAGTATTGTCTGATTCAAGCATCTTTCTTTGCTGAAATGAACTCGGCTAAACTTAATTTTCTAAAATTTGTCTTTTAACACTTGGTTAAGGTGGTGTCGGATAGGATTCTCCCTATTTTTCCGTTTCCAGTCTGTATGTGTAAGTGGGTCTGTATGTCCAGCCCACACTCAGTTGGAAAGGAAATAAGCTCCATTTTAAATTTGTGGTTATATTTTTAAATTACCACACTGATTAGTAAATTCAGGGAGAGATTCTTTGAGACTATGTAAATACCCTGTTTCTGCTTTTCCACTGATTTTAGTTATCATTGGTGGATCTTGGCTGCAACCATTATTACTGTGGTGTTCCAAATGGTGATTTCCTGTGTGAACTATGAAAACTTGAGACAGGTCTCAGTTAATTTAGAAAGTTTGTTTTGCGGCTGGGTGCTGTGGCTCACGCCTGTAATCCCAGCACTTTGGGAAGCCAAGGCGGATGGATCATGAGGTCAGCAGTTAAAGACCAGCCTGACACTCTGTCTCAAAAAAAAAAAAGAAAGTTTGTTTTGCCAAGGTTGAGGACGCAGGCCTGTGACATAGCCTCAGAAGGTCCTGACATGTGCCCAAGATGGTCAGAGCACAGCTTGCTTTTATACATTTTAGGGAAACATGAGACATCAATCAACGTATGTAAAATGAACATTGGTTCCGTCCAAAAAGGCGGCAAAAGCAGGATAACTGGAAGCAGGGAGGGTGCTTCCAGGTCAAAGGTAGGTGAAAGACAAATGGTTGCATTCTTTTTGTTGTTGTTGTTGTTGTTGTTGAGATGGAGTCTTACTCTTATCACCCAGGCTAGAGTGCAGTGGCGCAATCTCAGCCCACTGCAAACCTCTGCTTTCCAGGTTCAAGCTGTTCTCCTGCCTCAGCCTCCTGAGTAGCTGGGATTACAGGCACTTGTCACCATGCCCGGCTAATTTTTGTACTTTTAGTAGAGACAGGGTTTCGCCATGTTGGCCAGGCTGGTCTCAAACTCCTGACCTCAGGTGATCCACCCGCCTCAGCCTCCCAAAGTGCTGGGATTACAGGTGTGAGCCACCGTACCCAACCTTCTTTCTCTTTTTTTCTCTACACAGTATCTTCTCACAGAGCAAGAAGTTTCAATTTTAATAGTCTAATTTATCATTTTTTCTTTTATAAATTGTGATGTTTGTGTAAAATTTAAAAACTCTTTACCTAATCAAGGCCACAAAGGCTTTCTCCTACGTATACATCTGTAAGTTATAGAATTTTAAGTGTATTTAAGCCTATAATTCATTTTGAGATAATTTTTATGACATTGAAATGTAAGTCAATATTCTTGTTTGCTTGTTTCTTTGCATATGTATTTTTCTTTTCTTTTCTTCTTTTTTACCCCCCGAGACAGAGTTTCACTCTTGTCACCCAGACTGGAGTGCAGTAGTATGATCTTGGCTCACTGCAACCTCTGCCTCCCGGGTTTAAGCGATTCTCCTGCCTCAGCCTCTGGAGTAGCTGGAATTACAGGCGCACACCACCACACCCAGCTAAGTTTTGTATTTTTAGTAGAGACGGGGTTTCACCATGTTGGCGAGGCTCGTCTTGAACCCCTGACCTCGTGATCCACCTGCCTTGGCCTCCCAAAGTGCTGGGATTACAGGCATGAGCCACTGCACCCAGCCTGCATATGTATGCTTAAATGTTCCAGTACCATTTGTTAAAAAGACTATCCTTTCTCTACTGAATTGTCTTTGCACCTGTGTCAAAAATCAAATGACCACATTTGTGCGGGTTTATTCCTGTGCTTTCTATTCATTCCATTGATCTATGTGCTATGGTTTGGATATGTTCTCCAAACTTCATGTGTTGGAACCTTTATCTCCAATGCAACAGTATTGAGAGGTGGGGCACATTAAAGGTAATTAGAGGCAGAGCCCTCATGACTGGATTAAGACCCTTAACTTGGTAGTAGGTTCCTTTTAAAAAGATGAGTTCAGCCTCATTTCCTGTCTCACCATATGCTTATTCTGCCATGTTGTGACACAGCAAGAAGGCCCTCACAAGATGTGGCCCCTTGATCTTGGACTTCCCAGTATCCGGAACCATGAGCCACATAAACTGCTGTTCATTATAAATTACCCAGTGATGTAGTTCGGGTATTTGTCCCCACCCAAATCTCACATTGAAATATAATCCCCATTGTTGGAGGTGGGTGCTGGTGGGATGTGTTGGGGTCATGGGGGCGGACCTCTCATGGCTTGGTGCTGTTCTTGCAATAATGGGTGAACTCTCATGAGATCCGGCGGTGTAAGTGTGTGTGGTACCTCTCCCTCAACTCTCTCTCTTTTGCTCCTGCTTTCACCATGTGACATGCCTATTCCCACTTCACCTTTTCCAATGATTATAAGTTTCCTGAGGTTTCCTTAGAAGCAGATGCAGGTCCTATGCTTCCTGTAAAGCCTGCAGAACCATGAGCCAACTAAATCTCTTTTCTTATAAATTATCTGGTCTTGGGTATTTGTTTATTGCAATGTAAGAACAGTCCAATACGCCAAGTCTGTGGTATTATGTTAGAGAAGTATGAAATGGACTAAGACAGAATAGTGGTGCTAGAGAGTCAGTTGTTGTTATAACAAATACCAGTAAATGTGGAAGCAACTTTGGAAGTGAGTAGTGGGTAGACGACAGAAGAATTGGGAAAGAGGTTAGAAGAGTCTATATTGCTATGAAATGAACATTAAGGGTAATTCTTGTGAGGGCACAGAATACAAGAATAGCTACAGGGAAAGTCTGAGTCTTCCTAGAAATTACTTAAATGGTCATGACCAGAATGCTGTTAGAAATATGGATGGTTGTAATCCCAGCACTTTGGGAGGCCAAGGCAGGCAGATCACAAGGTCAGGAGATTGAGAACATCCTGGGTAACACGGTGAAACCCCGTCTCTACTAAAAAATACAAAAAATTAGCCAGGCGCGGTGGTGGGTGCCTGTAGTCCCAGCTACTCGGGAGGCTGAGGCAGGAGAATGGTGTGAACCCGGGAGGCAGTGAGCAGTGATTGCGCCACTGCACTCCAGCCTGGGCCACAGAGCCAGACTCCGTCTCAAAAAAAAAAAAAAAGAAAAGAAAAGAAATATGGATGGTAAAGGCCTTTATGATGAGGTATCAGAGAGTAATGAAGAATAACTTATTAGAAACTGAAACAAAGGCTATCCTGTTACAAAGTGGCAAACATTTTGACTGAATTGTGTTTGTGCTTAAGGTCTTTATGAAAGGCAGAATTGTAAAGTAATGAACTAGGACATCTGGTGGAAGAAATTTCTTTTTTTTCTAGAGACGGAGTTTTGCTCTTGTTGTCCAGGCTGGAATACAGTGGCGCAATATCGGCTCACTGCAACCTCCACCTCCCGTGTTCAAGTGATTCTCCTCCCTCAGCTTCCCGAGTAGCTGGGATTACAGGCAACCGCCACCATGCCTGGCTAATTTTTGTTTTTGTATTTTTAGTAGAGACGGTGTTTTACCATGTTGGTCAGACTGGCCTTGAACTCCCGACTTCAGGTGATCAGCCCACCTTGGCCTCCCAAAGTGCTGGGATTACAGGCATGAGCCACCACACCCAGCTAATTTTTTGTATTTTTAGTAGAGACGGTGTTTTACCATGTTGGTCAGACTGGCCTTGAACTCCCGACTTCAGGTGATCAGCCCACCTTGGCCTCCCAAAGTGCTGGGATTACAGGCATGAGCCACCACACCCAGCCTAAGCTGCATGGCTACTTTGTTGTTGTTTTTTTTGAGACGGAGTCTCGCTGTGTTGCCCAGGCTGGATTGCAGTGGTGCGATCTCTGCCTCCTGGGTTCAGCCATTCTCCTGCCCCAGCCTCCCGAGTAGCTGGGACTACAGGTGCCTGCCACTACACCTGGCTAATTTTTTTGCATTTTTAGTGCAGATGGGTTTTTGCTGTGTTAGCCAGGATGGTCTTGATCTCCTGACCTCGTGATCCAC
Organism: Mandrillus leucophaeus; assembly: GCF_000951045.1. Lineage (NCBI taxonomy): Eukaryota > Metazoa > Chordata > Mammalia > Primates > Cercopithecidae > Mandrillus > Mandrillus leucophaeus. The sequence goes on along the minus strand of NW_012102222.1, from coordinate 19,970 downwards.
CCACCTCAGCCTCCCTAACAGCACATAGTAAGATGCAAGAATACAGAAATGATTTAGAGACAAAATTTATAATTAAAAAGAAGAAAAAAGCAGAGTAGAAAGATTTGGAAAATTTGCAGCCTGGCCATGTAAAGAATCCAAAGGCATCTTTAGGAGGGCCAACGAAGGGTGTGGCCAAATGACCATTTGCTAAGAAGATTGGTACTGATGGAAAGGAGCCAGGTGCTAGTCACTAAGACAGGGGGAGAAAGACTGGGAAGGCATTTGAGAAATCTCTGAGACTGTCTCTCTAATCTCGGACCTTTAGGACCAGGTGTCCAGAGGGCACCCACAGCACCTCAGCATTTGCTGCCCTGCACCACATTCCAGTGCACTGGTCCTCAGTCACTCCAGCTACTGTTCAGATGGGCCCAGCAGTAAACCTTGATGGTGTTCACATTTTGCAGATGGCAAGGTGGTTATATAGGTTCTAATTCTTCAGATGGCAAGGTGACTACATAGGTTCACCTCAAACATTAAGTACTGTACCAGATGGCAAAAGCAGTAAGCCTTGATGATGTCCACATTCTGCAGATGACAAGGTGGCTATGTAGGTTCTAATTCTTCAGACAGCAAGGTGGCTACACAGGTTTAGCTCCCCCCAGGTCCTACTGACACGAGGGGTAGAAAAAAAGTGGAGCACTGACTTGCACTATCTTGTTTGGTCTCACTGATGCCAGGTGGGGATGGAGGCTTAGCTTGGCACTCTAGCCCTTTGTCATTATCTTGGCAAGGGAATCAAAACACTGCCTGCTTCCACGAGGTGAGATTTGGAAGATTAGTTCCTGGATCAGTCCATTAACACTATTCCAGGAGGTCAGCTGGAGCACCTTCTGCTTCTTGATAAGTAGGGATAGAAGATCAGCTCCCTGCTTGGGTTGCCAATATCACCCAGCAGGGGAACTTGGAGCATTGCCTGCTTCTACCAGGAAGGGAATGGAGGATTAGTGGGGAAATCAGAGCACCACCACCTGCTTCCACAGGGCAGGGGAGTGGGTGGGTTCTGTTAGGCTACTCTTTTTCTGGTCCTTTGGCTAGAGGAAAAGGCTCTTTAGGA